>NC_028451.1:20618045-20684179 GCF_000263155.2 Setaria italica | reverse complement strand
CCACTCTTGCTGTAAACCGATGTCCCTCTTCCTGTCAAACACAGGTTCATACAAGAAGCTAGCCATACCATTCTAAGAAGATGCCATCTCCAATAGTAGTTTAAGACGGTGTGCCGAAGAACATGATGTCCTCTCTACATGCTACTTGGAGCCATTGAACTACAGAAAAACAAGCCACTTCCTCCCTATGCTATCAATCAAAAAAACACTCTTTGCAGAGACCATATCCCTACTGGATTGAACTATCGAAGGGGGGAGGAGATCAAAGTAGCAGGAGCTCGATCTGGGGAGGACGAGGAGGAGAGAGGAAGGGCTCACCGGATCTTGGGACGAGGCAAAGCGGGGTGGTCACGGAGCAGTGGTAGAGATCGAGCCGACGCAGGGATGGAGAGCCGGTGGGGAGGCGACGGCGAGGACGAGGAGGCGACAAGGAGCAGCGATGAGGAGCCACAGGGAGGCGGAGCACAAACGGCGAGGTTCTAGATGAGGAGGCGGCGTGTAATTCGCAAAGAGCACAGGGAGGACACACCTGATGTCTCTAGGTGGGAGAGCTCCGCTCCCGGGAAAATGCGTGGGTCGGGTGGGCGAGGCCCGTCGCAAGAGTTTCCAAAAGCTGGGTTAATTTAGCCCGTGGCCAATTAACGTGTGGGCTTCCAGCCCAGGGAAAACAGCGGGATCCCCGCAGGGATTCGGGCTTCCAAATTCACCCTTAGAAATCTACGTCCCTTTCCTTCTCTACCTCTACAACCGCAAGATCTACAAGCCACACGACTTTTGTGGCCGTCCGATCCCCCGCATTGGCTTGACGATGTCGTCCGCAAGCTCCGCACCAGCCGTCCTTTGCGCACGCCGTTGGCCTGGCGTCGTTGTCCGCGAGCTTCGCAAGGCCGTCGGCACCGGCCGCACGACACCATCCCGAAGCTCCGCAGGGTGTCGGTCGCGCACCACACCGCCATCCACGGCTGTCGCAGCCGCGCCACCGCCGCCCACTCCTGCCTAGCTCGAACGGGCCTGCCCCATCGCTGCTCCACCCTGGCCGCTGCCGTGCGGGCTCGCCGTTGCCATTGCTCCACCCCGGCCGCCACTTCGCCCCGTCGCTGCTAGCCCGCAAGCTGCCGGTGCCGTTCCCCTCTTAGGTGCTAGAGGTCATCCAGCCGGCCAGCCTCTTGCACGTGCCGCCAGCCCCCATGAGAGGAGTGTCAAGGGAGAGGAGAGAGAGGGAAGAGGAGAAGGGAGAAGAAGGAAGAAGATTGATTGCTCACTGACAGGAGGGTCCTACATGTTAGGGTGAATTTGGAAGCCTAAATCCCTACGGGGATCCCGCTGTTTTCCCTAGACCGGAAGCCCACGCGTTAATTGGCCACAGGCTAAATTAACCCAGCCTTTGGAAACTCTTGCAACGGGCCTCGCCCACCCGACCCACGCGTTTTCCCTAGGGGCGGAGCTCTCCCACCTGGAGACATCGAGCACGTCCTCCCTGTGCTCTTCGCGAGCGATGCGCCGCCTCCTCATCTGGGACCTCGCCGTCGCTGCTCCGCCTCCCTGCGGCTCACAGCTGCCGCTCCGCCTCCCTGTGGCTCACCGTCACTGCTCCTCATCGCCTCCCCATCCTCACTGTCGCCTTCCTATCGCCTGCTCGTCCTCCCCGTCGCCTCCCTGTCGTCCCTCCATCCCTGCGTCGGCTCGATCTCCACCACTTCTCCATGACTGCCCCACCTTGCCTCATCCCAGGATCCGATGAGCCCTTCCTCTCTCCTCCTTGTCCTCCCCAAATCAAGCTCTTTCTACTTGGATCTCCTCCCCCCTTCGATAGTTCGATCTAGTAGGGATACGGTCACAAAGAGTGTTTTTGTGATTAATAGCATAGGAAGGAAGTGGCTTGTTTTTCTGTAGTTCAATGGCTCCAAGTAGCATGTAGAGAGGACAGCATGTTCTTGCTGCACACCGTCTTAAAATACTATTGGTGACATTAAGTTCTCGATTGTTGCCTGCCTCAAGTATGCTCTCATCTTAAGAAATAGTAGAGCTTGTAGTATGAATGTATGATAGATGTAGAGATTAGAGGGTAACTTGTTTTTCTTATGTAGTTCACCTGATAGTAAACATATCAAACGTTTCACCTAGGAGATGGCATCTTCTTAGAATGGTATGGATAGCTTATTGTATGAACCTGTGTTTGACAGGAAGAGGGACATCGTTTATAGCAAGAGTAGTTGACGCAGCAAACAGATATTTTTGCAAAAGGCTACACTCTGTATCTGGGTTTTGCTTCCTGATGCTCCCCCCACACCCCCTTTTTCTATCTATTTTCACTTTTCAGTACATTACTCAATTAAGGAACCAGAAACACTGAACACAAACATCTATTTTCCTTTTGTGTGTGTCCCTTTTTTATAAACAATATTTGTTGGGAGAAGGAAATTTCCATGCCTGCTTTGTTACACAACTTTTGCGTGTCTATGTTTGCCCATGTTGGCTAAATTCAATTATAGGGATCACTGTATGTCCATTTTTTTAAAACTGCACAGTATATCTATTTAGGCTTCAGTTGATTTCTTGTCTTGACACCATCAAGATTGCCATGCAAGAATACTCTGGTTCCATTTATCTGAGTTTAGTTGAGATTCCTTGAATTTGATATTATCATGCACTTGAACTGAATTTTCCACAATCAGTTAATTTTCGATGAAAAATGTTTAGAGTTTGATCACATAGTTCGCTTCTAAGTGAAGTTTTCATCTCTTTTCTCTGGTCAATTTATCACTTTTTCCAAAATGCTAGATTATATCATATATTCTTGCAAGTATACCAGTTTTCATAACCTGTGAGCATTTTCTTTTTTTTTTCTAGACCATATGCATTTGAGTGATATAGTTTACTTGCCTTAGTATATACATACATATAGATAATGGAATCTTGGGATGATAAAGTTAGAAGATTCATGCTAGGGGAGGAAGAAGAGGATGACGAGCTATTCCTAGTTATGGTCACCGCGCTTCAGCAGTGTCTATATGAGGAGAAAAGATCGGAGCACACCTCAACTCTGCCTGGTGCTGAAAAGGTCATACAAATCTTGGAAGGCCATAAGAATTGGTGCAAAGTGGAGTTCAGAATTGGTACAAATTTGTGCAATTAGTTTTGTAATTAGTCTATGTTTAATACTTCTAATTAGTATCTAAACATTTGAGGTGACAGGAATTTTAGGAGGGACTAAAGAAACAAACACCCCCTTAATACGCTACGTGGAATCCATGTAGGACAAGAAGGCTAAGATTGACCCAAGATAAAAAATCAAAGGATTTAATTGGTCCATTTCAAAGATGAGGTGTGAAATTGAGACTGGACGAAAGTTGGGCTATTCCGCCTATTTTACTCAATATACCTAAGTGAGTTAGTTCCATATAAATCTATAGAAACTCGCTAGTTCCATATAAATGTATAGAAACTCGTTTATTTGCTTTTTCTAGGATAGCCTAATCTACCGAACCAAGTTTTTGTTAAAACTCACTTTTCTAGGATTGCCTATACCTTATTTTAGATAAACCCACTTGGAAAGCCGTCATCAGGCTGCCTCGGCCGTGTGTTAAAATTGTCTCGCATGGTGAGGAGATTATTTTTAACGGCAGAACGGGCCCAACCAATGATAAATTATTGAGAATACCATAGTATAAATTCATTCGTTTGTGCCAGCACGGTTCCAGTATAAATTTACTGAGAAATATTATTTTTGTCGTACAAATGTCAATAAAATAAATATAATTTCCAGGTACCACTTTACAAAGCACACTATAACACATCACCAGTAATTAGTTAACTCTGGTTTTCATTCAGCATAGCAATCACAGAATATGCAACAGGTTAACATCATGAACAATTCAACCTGCCATACGAACAATCAGATCACTTCGATATATAGCAATCAATGAGTCTGATGTGATTACTAACAAAGGGATATAATTGCAGACTTCCATAACCACCTGACAGCACCAGTCATCGCTATGAGTTCATATACATATGCATAACAGATAGCTAACTTAGTTCAGAAAATATGAAACAAAGGCATAACTTGATGCATCCTACATCCAATTCTTTCGGCCAACAAATGCAACAGGTGATACCCTCATCCAAAATTTTAGACAAACTCTGCTACCAAACATGACATGAACGACAGGATATAACATGCTCAGGGGACAACAGCAACTCTTCCAGCAACTTGGTCAAGATCACGCCTTCCCACAGAGGTGATGAGCCTTCCGCTGTAACGGAACAAAGTAAAAGCATAAGCAAACAACAGATACAAGCAATAAAACACTAATGCACAAACAAGCATAGAAGAAGCATATTACCCCTTGGGGTCAACATCAATTATGCCCATCTTCTGCAACTGCTGAAGGATGTTCCGACAAATGGCACCACTGCTCTTGCAGAAGTGCGGAGGCCGGGAGCCGTTCCTCTGGCGCCCACCATAGATCTTCTGAAAGCCGCCCACACCAATGCCCTGCCTCAGGTAGATCTTCCTTGCAATGGAGGCTACAGCATGGCACAAATGGCACATTAAAATTAATATGAAGGCCAAAAATGCAGCACACAAAGAAATAACAAATTGGTTATACAAGATAATGATTCCTTACCAGCACGGGTGTAGTACCAGTCAGGGTCATAAGGCGGGAGCTCCTTGAACCTTGCAGTCTTGACGATGTCAACCCACTCTGGGAGCTCCATCTGCAAGAGAAGAAATACTTTAGGTTAGGAGGACTCTGGCAACCAACAGAAAACAGTGAAGGTTACCAAGTAACATATATTATTTGCTGAAGCTAAACTCCAATAGAATTTTCAGACAGAAATAACTCCAAAAGGTCCTTATGTGCAACAAATCCACTTGATTCTAGCAAGCAAATACAAGCAGGGCCAGAGAGAACAGTAACAAACTATAACCGTTCATATAAATATGGTTATTTCTCCAAATGTAACTACAATGCATTGGTCCAAAATTTGAAAACAGTAGCTGTCTTTCTTGATTCACAGACAATTGGTAACACCATTGAGTAAATGAGTAGTCATAGTTTCAACACAGAATGATGTCTACACAGCACACCATTCTGTCCACCATTTCAAGCTAATTTACAAGGTACCAACCTGACCACAGATTGTCCATCCCTAGCAACGAGATGGTCATAAACTAAGCAGAACACAGGCAAAAAAGTACCAAGCTAATGGCAAAATAGCCAATTTCGTCCATGAACTCTTGCCCTTGGGTCAACTTCGTCCCCTAACTCTCCAAAATTCCAATTTAGTCCCCGAACTCTAGTAATCCGGTTCAATTCCGCCCCTCATTCGAGCTGGCTGTCCACGTAAGCATGCCATGTCACATGAGCACAGGGTCCTCTGTTATAAATGTCCTATATGCCCTTGTGCCCTTCATTTTTCCTTTCCTCCTTACACTCTCTTTTTTAACTCTTTTTTTCCGCTTGATCCGCACTAACTGGCACTTGCGCTGTGCGTGCGCATCCAGCCCAACCCACGTCCTCTTGGGTCTTTCTGTTTGTATATCAATCCCTCCTTAAAATTCAGTCAAAAAAATCCCTCCTTAAAAAGATTGTTTAGGTCCGGTTGGTTTCAGGTTATATATACAGTGTAGAAATCAGCTTGTAATAAACAATGTAGAGGCTAGGAGAGAGAAACGTTGGGTGTCATAACAATATGGCTTGTGAATTGTAACAAACTAACAACTCAACATCTAGTCTTCTTCAGATTGTGAATTTTTACCATCTGAAACTTTTGTTTTCTCAGTCTACAAAGCTGAAACAAACATTTTGCTTGCTAGTTTATGCTACTCCTTTCTAAAAACAAGTTGCTTTGCTTCTACCCCTTCCTTTGTCCCCAGAAAAAAAAGGTTCCTCTTCTTCCTCTGTCCCTGAAAAAATAAAGTTGCTGGGACTACCAATGGCATAGACAACTAGACAAGAAAGTAGCATCAGTAAAGGATGGGAAAAAAAGCTTGTGTCAGACATTTACAACAGCGGACCCTGCGCCTAGGTGATGTGGCGTGCCTATGTGGCCAGCCAGCTCAGATGAGGGACGGAACTGAACCAGAATAATAGACTCTGGGGACCAAATTGGACCTTTGAAGAGTGGAGGACGAATTTGATCCGAGGGCAAGAGTTTGAGGACGAAATTGGCTATTTTGCCCAAGCTAATCATCAGTACTAAAACTCCTTAATTAACCAGCAACGAGGATAACTTTCTCGCACAAACAAAAATATACATTTTGCCTTAACCAAGTCGACCAACAGCCCTGACTAAATGCTGATCTGAACCAATCAACATTTCAATAAACAACAGGTAATGGCAACAGGCCACATGATTTAGACCATCTAAACTCACAGGCAGCAGTGAGCAAAATTAATGAATTAGTGATCTTCTATAAAACAAGAAAATATACTGAAGTGCTTACAGTCCAAACGAACCGGAAAAGGAAAGAAAATTTAGCACAACAGCGACGATGCGCTGTTGTTCAGCCTGAACCCTCCGCCGCCAAGTTACAAACTAATCCTAGACTAGCAGGTGCTCGCCACTGCATTCACTGGAGCTCGCTTTCACAGCCTAGACGATGCAAGATTCATCGGGACCCAACGAAATCCTCAACGCCGCTCGTAACAGCCGCTAGATCTGACGGAACAAGGTGGGGAATGAGGGGGAGGAACAAGCGGGTACCTTGCCGGAGCGCTTGAGGTGGGCGGAGTAGGCCTTAACGAAGTCGTGGGGGTTCACGTCCTTCACCGTGCGCGCCGTCGAGGTCGCCATCCTGCGGAAGGAAGAGGCGCGCTGCTGCGGCTGCGGGGGCGCTAGGGTTTTGCGGCGGCGTGGGGGGAGGACAGAGAGGCGGAAGGCAATTAATACGGCGTAGGTTGGGCTTTGGGCCGTGTGGTTTTGAGCACAGGCCGATTTGCCAGGCAGGATGGACGGTGGGCCTAGTTTATTTTTCTCATCAGTGAACAAATGCAACGAGCAGGCCTTCAATTCTTTACCTAAGCCAGCGCATGTGCAGTTAGTTGTGCACGCGGCCAGATAGGGCGAAAAGCTACATGCAAAGGAAAATAGCAATATTTTTCTAACCCAACATTATCGAAATCCAATTATTATACTATAATGTTTTTATAACAACTTCAAAACATGATCACACTTAATATGTTTAGATACACTTTTAGCCTGAACGATTTTGATCTAGAGGTGAAAAAAATATTCTAGTTTCACAAAACAATTTTTGCACATTCAAAAAATATTACAAACAATATTATCAAATATAATTAAGTGTGGATTTTCGAAGACACACGTAGTACGATCAAAATTTGGTTTGAACTTTCATTTGGAAATTTTGGTTTGAACTCACATTTGGAATTTTTCGTTTAAACGGAAATCAATGAGGTGTGGAACCTTTATGCGACACTCTGGGCATGAGTGTGATTATTCCCAATGGCACTGCTTTCGTTAGCGGTTGGACGCTTTCGTTACCAACTGATTGGGTGCGTGCATGGATCAAATTCCCATTGCGACATCAAGCAATGTTTCAAGCAACATCATCCGCGTGCATGGATCAAATTCCCACTGCGACATCAAGCAATGTTTCAAGCAACATCATCGGTACACTTCCTATGGAAATCGGAAAATTCCCACCGCAACATTATGCAATGTTTCATGCAACATGAACATCATGAAAAAATTCGACACTCTATCAGTTTATTGCAACATGAGAAAGCATCATCTAAAACAACAAACAATAATATTTGCAACATCCAAAACATGTATAAAAAATACATCTTTACTCTTACTCTTCCATCTGATTCTAGTATAGAAATTCCAACTGCGAAAATTCAAAAATGGATATTGCAGCATAAAAAAATATGAGTTGCAACATTGAATAAAAATAATCTTGACCGAATCACCTATTGCAACATCACAAATCAACTATTGTAACATTCAAAAAACACAATTGCAACATGCAACATCAAAAAATATGAGTTGCAACATCGAATAAAAATAATCTTGACCGAATCACTCATTGCAACATCGCAAATCAACTATTGTAACATTCAAAAAACACAGTTGCAACATGCAGCATCAAAAAATATGAGTTGCAACATCGAATAAAAATAATCTTGACCGAATCACCCATTGCAACATCGCAAATCAACTATTGTAACATTCAAAAAATACAAATGCAACATCTCAAACCCAGAGTCAATCCATCACGATATGCTCACCAATGTACCTTCGCACGACTATCTCTGTCGCGATGGCTTGACATAAGCTTGCACCGATGTCAAGGTTGAGGCCGTCCCGAATGGAATTAAGCCATAGAGTTGCGTGGTAAGAGAGGTTGCCGAGGCCCTAGACAGTAGAGCCAAAGAGGAGGCTACCCGCGGCATTGGTGAGGGGAGGTAGGTTGCTGAAGCTCCTCCCGCAAATCGACGAAGAAGGGAATGAGGAAGGATGGTGTGGCACCAATTCGTGGTGGCTCTTGCTATAGTGAGGCCATGATAGGTTGTAGAAGCTCCTCCATGCCATTTTGCTGATTTTTGGTGGCCAAAGGATGGGGCAAGACAAATATGGTGCGAGCTCAGATGGCGATGGAGAAGCATATGAGAGAAGAAGAATGGTAGACTGCGTGGATGAGTCAAAGCCACATCGCTTGGAGAAAGGATGGGTGGGATGGCTCAGTCATTTGCTTTGGATGAGTACGAGTCTTGTGGATGGAGCGTCTGATGCCGTTGTTTCTATCGGACGTTCTATAGGGAGCATTTCCGTATTCCCAACCATATCAGGGGCTGTAATGATTTGTGCATGATCGAAAATCACAATGTCATTGATGCCACCTCTTCTTGCCCTAAGGAAGAATGCAGTTCAATTGCAGAAAATCTTAAATTAAGCACACAAAGTTGGAGTCTCACAAACCGATGAACGATGATTGTACAATGACAGATTAAATCTAAACAAAACCCAAACCCTAACTCAGGTGACTCTACTAAATATAACGTGTTGAGGGGCGTGCAAGACCCTTGGACGCTTCCCTAATGGACTCCAACATGATACATGGGCCAAAAGCCCAAAAGATGGTGATGTAGCACCCTGATAGAATCTGGATGCACACTTGTTTCAACGATTCCGATTGACTCAGAAGGAATTTGGATATAAGACCAATGCCATTGGAAAGTGTGTCTTGGGCGTATGTTGAATGTTGAAAATGGACTCTGTATGTGGCCTGGGTGTTGATTCTAAGGCGGACTGCTCCTAAACTCCGAGATGGACTCAAATTTGATGTACATTGGGCTTCCACGTGGCTTGGACGCCCCTTGCTGGTTCTCTTCAGCTCCATGCTTGTCCTCAGGTACTCTCTGGTCCTCTCCATTGTTCCTAAATGTAATAATGTTATTAGGTAGCAATCCATTCTAAAAATATTAAAATAAGTACTTAGAAACAAGCTCACATGTTAATTAAATTGTCTAGCTCGAGCTCTAGTTGAAAGAATTTATTGTGAAGGGCAAACAATTTGATTGTAAAGGAAAAATAGTTTTCCCACCTTCAAAAATAAAAATAATAATTGTTCCTCAAAATAGTAATCGATCTCAGAGCAAAACAAAATATTGTAAGAATAAAAACTATTCTATAAAAATATTTTATTGTCGATGCGATGCAGATATTAGTGGCACATAATCGCTCAATCACGTAGGGATGCAGATCTTCATACATAGTGCTAGTACACATAAAGTCTAAGTTGGTTAAGATCCTTGGGCTATTGTGTTCTTACCCCTACTTTGAACTCAAAATATAATTTTACACTTATTTTTATTCATTTTATCACTATAAGAAATCTTCCAATCTAAGGACAGATTTGGCCTAGGGCCACTAGGGCAACGACCCTAGGCGTGGCCCAAATTGCCCCTTTATACCCCACTTCATTTTTGTGCGCCGCCGCCCGTGCGCCGCTCCTCCCTTCCTCCGCCTCTCCCGGCCCTCGGCTCGCCACCGGCGAGACCCGGCCGGCCGGCCGCCGCCAGCCACCCTCCACCAGACCCTCTCGAAGTTCCTGGAGAAGAAGATAAGAATGCCCCAAATTTTCGATCCGACCCCTCTTTCTTCCTATTTACAAATCAGTCCTTCCACCACTCTCATAACTCTTTTCGCAGATAAGCCCCTCCACCTCCAAAAGTAATTACAAAAAGGTCCCTGGTTCCTCGCAAATCAGTCCTAAACCTCCTTTTTAAGCTCCTAATCCATGTTTAACTCATCATTTCATGCGCCAAACTTCCTCCAATTAATCCCAAATTCGACCACGTCATCCTCTAGTATACTTCCGCCGATCCATATCCAAATTTCCCAAAAATACTCTTTTTACCTATTTTCCGTTCGTGTTTTCTGTTCGGAGCTCAACGGGTAAAAACTGTTTTTCTTTTATTTATTTGTGTGCCCGTTTGTGTGTGCCGTAGATCGCGGAGTACCCGAGGAGGAGTTTGACCGCGAGCCCGAGCCCGAGGACCAGCAGCACGAGCCGGAACTCCCGGAAGGCTTTGAAGACGGCAAGTCCAATCTCACCCTTTGATGCATACTTAATACCTAGTTTTTCAAACACAACCCATTGGCCTATTTTATAAAATACATATTGTTTTATTGCAAGACATGGTTGGATAGCCACCCCTTGATTGCTACGAACATTCCTTGTTGTCCTATGTTTATCTCTAAATATGACTTGCTCTGTTTAGATGATAACTACTGCTAGAAATCTTAGGAAATTGCTACTCAACCTCAATCGTTAATACAATGGTTTATTTGGAGAATAAATGTGTGTGTGTGTTCAAATGGGAAGATGGTTTTCTGGGTTCAAAGGTAAGGAATGTGTAGATGAGATGGACGGGTGTTTCTTGTGTGAAATGCCAGGATGTTGTGCTCGTACCTTAGTGGTTGAGCAATGTCGGGAGATATCCATCTTGTTATGGTTAAGGACCGAGTTGATGTGTCATCTTGCCTAATTCAACCATCATGCAACCACTCGACCGTTGTATGGGCAACGACTTAGCATAAATCCCACTAGCTGAACTGTTAGTCTTCAGGTGTGCTGGTGAGCAACGGGAGCCCATGGAAAAGGAGTAAGATCTTGGTGACTTAGGTCCCGGTTACAGTCTCGTGGATGAGCCATGAACCCCTTGGGTGCTTCCGTGTGGACTAGCCAGTCTTAGCTAAGGTGGGTAATGGCTTTGTTAGGATCCGCACCGGCACTAAGGTGATCGTGCTGCGGTACCCTACTTGTGGGAAAAGTGTACAACCTCTGCAGAGTTAAAACCTATCCGGGTAGCCATGTCCATGGCATTGGACGAGTTACGGCTTGGTCACATAACTAGCATTTAGGGATGGATGGTTATAGGGGTGTGTGTGTGTGTGTGTGTGTTGGATTTTGGAAGTGTCCGGCAGTTGTGCCGTGAGCTATGGCGGACGGGGAGTCCGATAGCGATAAAATTTGGATCCTTTGTGTAGGATCAACCCCACTCAATGTTTCCGTTACTAAAGAAAAGCTCTACAAAAACTCCTTTGAAAACAAGCCCATGCATGTGTTGAAAATCTAGCTTTATTGCAAATGAACCTTAGCCCATCCTTGTTATACCCTGTGCATATACTTGTTTGTATCCCCCTTCGTGGATGGGGTTGGACTTGTTGAGTACTTTTGTACTCACCCTTGCTTCGTTGCTATAGAGGAAGACCCGGACTTCATCGCTGAGGACTTTGAGTAGGAGGTCGTGTCCGCACCCAACGCTGCCTGTGGTGTTGGCCTTTCCAAGATGCTTCTGCTGCCGTGTAGTCCCGAGTGCTGTCTTTTGGTAGTCGCTTGGTTAGCCACTGTTGTTTATTTACTTCTTATCGCTGCGTGGCTTTCATGCCCACTCCCTCGGGAGTTGTACGGTAACTGAATTATCTGTCAAATAAATGTGTTATCAGCCTTCTGGGACTGATATTTGCATTACATTTAGCCTCTACTTATGTGGGGATGCTTCACCGTCGGAGCTAAAAATGGGAAATCATAACAGCAATGTGAAAGCTGAAAATGATGCAAGGATGTGGAAGGAAGAATGTGCAAAGGCTAACATGGAGCTTGAAGCAATTGCCGCTGAGCTGCAGAAGGTAAAGGGACACCTGGAACAGACCACCAATGTGGTGAAGAAGGTCAAGCAATTGCTGTTTTAGGCCAAATATAAGGTCATTCAGGGATGATTAAATGCATAATGTGATGTTTGGTGTTATTGCTAGGTAGATGGTTGAGAGGTGGGATCATGCTTTTATTTTGGTAGCTGATGATACTATCTGGCAAATTATGATAGCTATTAATGAAGATTATGAACTTTGTAATGATGAATGGCTATGACATGCCATCTTATGAAGCTTGTTGTTGCTGTGATGTTTGCTGCTTGTTACTGTTGTGATGTTTGTTGTTATTGCTGAGGTAGATGGTTTAGAGGTGGGATGGTGCTTTGATTTTGATATCGGATGGTACTATTTGGAAAATTAGGATAAATAAGAATGATGATTATGAACTTTGTAGTGATAAATGGCTGTGACATACCATCTGATTATGATGCTTTGGTTTAATCTACTTTCAATTTGGTTCCAGCCTATTTACCATTCATAATTCAGATACGGTGCATACTTGAGGAACACTGATAATATAGATATTGGTAGTATATATACAAATGTGTGTCTGATAATACAATGGGCGGCACGGGTGTTACAAAATGAAAGATCACTAATCTACTCATAGCTAGGCAACAACCACGTTCATCGCGACCAAATCCAGTTCCCAGGAACCTGTGTAATGTAGATCGCAGAATCATTGTTGACGCCTGCCACATTTCATAGTCCATGCTGGTAAAGCCAGTATTGCTCTTCTTCATCATACCAATCCATTTCTAGGAAGTAAATGTGATGTCTCTTCAGGTTAGGCAGGCCACAAATGGCATGCTCTTGTACAACAATGACTTGCCAGGTCCAAACAGGATGATCTTATTCTAGAAGTCTGGAGCTGTCTCCCAAGGAATAAGCTGCCAAATGTCACTGCTGAATGAATGCAGAGTAAATTCCACCACCTCAACATCTCTCTCGTTGATGTTCTAGCTCGAGGTGCAGTGCATCCTCTTCTCCCGAACAACAAAGAACAATTAGTCCTGACCTTGGAGTAGAGAAGAGTTGCTCATGTCAAGAACCCATGATAACTGGAGTCCAACTGCTTGAGGAGGTGTTGGAAGATGATGCCCCAAGTAGATCCGCATGTGTTTAGAAGAACTGCACTAGAAATCTTTTGAAGGTATGGTATTCCAGTCGGATTGGCTTCCCAAATGCCAGATGCAGATGGGCAATGACCCTAGTGCTAGAGTCGATTTTATGGGCCAAAAGTTGGATAACACAAGAAATGACTCTGTGCTAGTTGATGTTTCCAAGCCCAAAATACAAGCATCAAGAGCACCCATATTGCAACATGTTGGAAGTCGAGGAAGGATAATGTGCTCCTGATAAGACAAATGATTCAGCAAGAGTGTGGTACTCTCATCTCTATCATCTACGGTGACTAGGCATCTAGATCTACCACAACCAATCAACCTAGTCCTTTTCCAAGCTAATGCTGGAAAGGAGACCTCAACACACCGGTAATCCACGACAGATGTGAATGTCACTGCTCTAGATTTCAGAATCTAAGGATAAAAAGGGCATGCCTCACCTGAACGAGCACAGTTCCGACTCTTACAGACTGCTTTGAACCTGATGGAATCTGTTGCATCACTGATCTTATTGGTGATGCTCACAACAATATCAGGCATAAGATTTGCCTAGGAAGGAACCTTGATTGAGGAGATATTGACTGGACAACCAAACAAGAAGATAGAGGGAGAAGAATGGAGGACTCGTAATAGATAGAGAAGGGTGTTGACGACAGTTAGCGTGCCAATTCTTGAACCGCAAGCGCACAGATCACTTGTAGCTTTTCCCATAGAGTATTCCCCCATGGTTTATCAATATGTGAAACAAGTGGATTGCTAGCTCTCACTTTATACCAATCTTGCTAATGAAATTGAGTGTATGTATTGTGTAGAGAGACAAACTAGACTAATAACAGAGATTGAGACAATATAGCAAAGGTTAACACAAGATAGGAGACTGTTGACGGCTCTTAAGTGCCAATTCTAGGCCGTCAACTCCTGCATAAACACAAAAAAGATGAGCATCAACCTAGTGGTAGGGGTTTATTACTGTTGGTATAATTAACAAATGCAAATAAATCTACAAGTGCACGAATACCGTTGTAACTTTCACCTCAGAGTATTTCAAGGGTACCGAATCCAAGGGAACATGTGTATACTAACTTCTATTCTAGTCGGTCCAAGGACACACCAAGATAGGTGGCGAGGGTATAGAGGATTCCTAAGGTAGTACTATAGGTGAGTTAAAGGTCGATCTCTCGGGTCAGAATACTCGCTTCGGGCAACGAATTACCTTGAATGAGTCAGGTGCCTCCGGCCAACAGCTCCATCATATATCCAAACATGGAGGATTACAAAGGACCAATAGGGCTATCACCACCTATGGCCTACCTCTGCGGCCCGTGGGATATACGGCCAACGAAGGATAACCCTTAGCCTAGACACCACGTCTGCGCTATTGATTACTACTGCAGCCTAACTACGTCTGGATCCCCATAGTAGACTACAACAGTCTGTATAAATACAAAGTGATGAACCCACGAGTAAGAGAATTGATCTCACTCAAATATAGATACTACTAATGTATACTATATCAAACTCTAAAGGCATACATGAGAGCATACAAGCCTATACTATGATAGCAAGGGTATGTGACTAGTATATGAGCATATAAGCTAAGCATATAAACATAGCAAGGATATAAGACTACTCATGCATATAAGAACCAAGTATAATGTTATAAGAAGGAATCAAGAATACAAACTTACTTTACTCAAAGTAAGTTAGCATCCGTAGAGGTACAGCTGAGAGGAGAGTGCCGACACCCCGGCACTCCTCCCGAACTACCCCTCACTCTCTCCCTATTCTAAGCATAAGCTAGGCAAGGCTTTGCCTTTGGAGTGGAGCACTAGTTCTACTCTTGGATGGTGTGTCTTGAATTGAGACCCCTCCCTTTGTATTTATAGGCACTTGGGGTCGGTTCTCGAGGGGAATATTTAGGGAATCTTCCCTAACCGCCATTACAAGGTCGGTATCTAGCAACACGTGGCGGCTGGAGGTGAGCGGCCCCACCATGGGTTCAGCCAACCCCTGGTAACCACCTCTAGCAACCGCCTTTGGCTAGGTGGTTGCCAAGTGGGTCCACACTTGGGTACGTGATATTTTGCAGTGTATCTAGTTGGTTTACTCCTATTTGTGGGCCCTTCAATCCGTGTGCTTGCTCCTGATTGGTTGAGAGTGTGTTTCCTTGCTCCTTGAGGTGTGTTTTCTCCTCTAATGGATCTGCATAGAAATATTCACCAACACTAGTGGAATTTGTTAGTAATAACTCCTACCACTACTGTTGATGCTCATCTTTTATGTGTTTATGCAGGAGTTGACGGCATATTTGGTACTTAAGAGCTGTCAACAACACCTCCACACTTAGCCTTTGCTCGTCCTCGAGTGAAGGAGAAAGAACTAAGATGAAATATGTCTTCCAAAGGTATGAAGCGGGCATAAGAGTTATTCCAGGTCATACCTTGCACTTGTGAACTTTGAAGTGTCTATCATACCATCTTGGGTAATTGAAGCATGGAACGGTCCTGAGTCAAGTCACTTCTACTCCTCATGTCAAGTAGCTTGGGATTTTTCAATAAGTTTTCAAAATAAATCTGGCTTACCTCCTCATTTGATTCTCTTAGATTGCTCAATGTGTATATGTTCACACCAAGGCATTAGACTTGCCTTTCTTCATCTTACTTCTAATGATGGCTATATGTGGAGCTTAAGGTAGGGTATGAAGGATAAGGCATACTTGTATCACATATATTGCAAAGTTAAAAACAAGATCCTAGGAGAAAAACAAGTCATACAATCAGATCAAGATGTGCTCTCCCCCTTTTTGTATGGTGGATGAAATGAAAACTCCTTTTTGTATGACCTCTCCCCCTTTGTAATTTCTTTTGAGACATGGCTATCTTTCTTGTTTTTTTCCTTCTTCGACCTTCATGTGTCCAACTTTTTTTTCAATACTTGGACATTCATGCATCCATATTGTCGGTGTTTATACCTAGCAACCTACCGAGGGGGGCCTGAGGTAGTGTTTTTGGTTAGTGGGGCTCGTCGAGACCAGGAACTCGAAGGTAAAAGCAGACACATGATTTAGATAGGTTCGGGCAGCTGAGCGTAATACCCTACATCCTGTGTGTTAGTTGGATTGAATTGCTTTGGAGGGGGTTCCAGCCTCGCCTTATATTGCTGGGGGCAGGGTTCCAGGTTGGTTGGTTACAAGAATACTAGTCAGATACGACTAGGGGAGTTCTACTCTTATTACAATGAGTATTTTCCTAATCCTCGACTAGTTTCTATCTTTCCATGTAGACTACGCCGCCCTGCGCCATGGACTCCATTTTAGATGCGTCTCGGTGTCCAACCTTATATTTAGAACTGTCCAAACCTTCTGGTGGGCCCATAGATGTATGTACGACAAGCCCCCGAGTACTTTTTAGTCAAATGTAGCAGTTCTGAGTACTTTTGTAGACTTCATCGGACTAGTTTTGGTGTTGTTCGAGTACTTCGTCTGGTTGAATCTTCAAAGGTACCCGAACACTGCCATGCAGTTAGAATGTGCTCAAGCCTCATTTAACTTTAGTCTTCTATATTTCAAAACTAGTTCTAAACAAAACACACCTAAACAAAACACTCGCAAAAAGGAATAGGGGGTGACATTTTTCAAAAAGAAGAACAATATTTATTCCTTTCTGCTACTAGTTTTGTTACACCTCGAAACCTAGCGGCTCTAGAAGCTAGGGGGCTCGAAGCCTCAGGAAACACTGGCACAACAACCAAACATAGAACACCCTTAAAGCAAAAAGTATTCGTGAGAAATAGCGTACGGACAAAAAGCACGAGAGATGACAAGCACCACAATTAACAACTATGCTTAAACAGCTAAGGTAGAAAATACATCCTATACACCAAATGTTTACAGCCACCAAATATTACAACCAGCAAATGTTTTACTTCCCAACTCTAAACATTACAGCAATCCAAGTCAAGCCTCGAGCCTACGCTCCATGTTGGATCCACCAGCTTCACCTTTCTCCCTTGATCCCTCTCCCTTGGCCTGATCACAACAACTTAAGTAAGAAAACAAGTAGAAAAGGTACAAACATGAAACAAGAGTTAAGAACACAAACCTTTGCAAGCCATTCGCGAGCAACTCGCCTCGCATGATCATGCCCAGAAGCTGCCCAGAATTGTTTCAAGAAATTTTTCTTCACAATTTTAATATTTTTGGACATCTCTTGTTCATCAAGCTCCGAGGCTAAAGGAAATTGATAGCTGCTCGCCCCGAACTTTAGAAAGTCAGAACAACCCCTATTCTCCAATAATTTTAGCATGCCCTCGCAGCAAAAGAGGCAGCGTAGTCGCTAGCTTCGGTAATGACCTCGAGCAAGTACTCAAATTCTTGGTCCATCCAATCGAACATTTCTTTTGCCCCCTTTCATTGGGAAAGGAAGGGGCTCAGCTCCAAACTTTGATAAAGCAAGTTTGTATCCACCATGAATCTGAGCAAACCTGGTCTTCAGCACCTATTCTGCTTCATCAATAAAAACTTTCTGGTCCTCAAGACTCTTGCCAAGCGTGTGCATCATCGTGTCCTTTTCAGCGCAAGCATTCTTCAAGGATAAGATAGTTGTTGAGTCTTTCTCGATGGTGCTTCGTAACTTCTCCACAACACCAAGATTATCTTGTGAATTTTTCTCCAAACTTTCCACCCTCTGAATGAGGTCATTACATGTCTTCACAAGCAATTCTTTGTTCTTCTTCAAGTCTGTGTTCTCCTCAAAAAGTAAGGTATGGAGGTCATTTAAAGCAGTGTTCTGTTTCTTTAACCTCACAATCTCAGCCTCGAGTTCCAGAATCTTGGTGCTGCGGCTAAGTGTAGCTTTCTCCTTTTCTTGAAGCCTTTCAACGGCAACCTTGCCACGATTACAGCCTAAAAGAGGAGCGACAAAAACAAGTAAAAAACTAAGAAAAGGAACAAATTGCTAAACCACCAAACCTTGATGGTTGCAAAAGCAATACCTGATACCCGAGGGTAGCCGTTATTCTTGCCAAGTGATCAAGGTCGAAGCACCGTAAAGACTTCTTGTACTCTGTCAAAACGGCAAACATCATATAAGCAAGCTAGCAAGCAAAGATCAAACAAAGCAAGAGACATAATCAAAATTCTAACCCTTGGGGTCGAATGCATTGCCTCGAGTATCATCTTGAGTAGAGGACTTAGCCATGGTAGGGATCTGAGGAATTTTCTCTTTTTCCTTGGCAACCTCACCCTCCTCAGAAACCTCATCAGAAGTATCAGCTTTAGCCTTCCCTAAAGCTGCCTTCGCTATTTTATCTACAACACGGAGTGAGTCCCTCGAACCCCACAGTAGCCATGGATTGTAAGGATCATCATTCTCACCTGACCCAGGCACATGGACAGACAATAACTTCTCCCTAAGATCAGTGGCAAAAGTCTTGTTGTAGTCAACCACGAACTGAGGCAGAGTGGAGCCCTCGGGTAAAGGATCTACCCTTAAAAGCATCGAGGGCTTGTTGTATGGCTCCCCAGCTGCGCCAATAGTATTTTGCAAGTCCATCAAAAATTTAATAGAAGTGCCGCTAGAATCTACGAAGCTTAATCTAGGTGAAAATTTGACGACATTTTTACCTGGCTCAGCAGGCATCGGGTCAGGTTTGTCCATCTTAGCAGCAACAACAGCCTCAGGGTGTTCCACTTTTTGAGGAGACCTTTCCTTAGCCTTAAGGCACAAGGATGAGGTCAAAGACAAGTCATCTTTCTTCATCATCGTCTTCATTTAGGACACTAACAATTCTAACCCCGATTTTCTTACTAGCCTTCTTCAATTTCAACCTAGCAAGAGCTCTAGTAGCTTCAAGTTCTGACCTCATGGCATCTGGCCTAACCTTAGGCTCGCGCGCTATAGGCATAGAGCTCTTGACAACCCCGGGTTTTTTTGCTAAAAATACTCAACTACTGGTCAGCAGAGGAGCCCTAACCAAGTAAGATTTTCTTCTTAAGGGCCTCAAGGCCAGAGGTCTTGGACTTCTTGCTGATCTTGACCACAGGCAAAGAAGTTGAGTCCTCAGAGTTCTTCTTATTCTCCCCCTTGCCTCCATTCCCACCAATCTCTATGCCCATCTCTGAGAAAACACGATTCACTCGAAGACCATGCATAACAAACTTATGAGTAGATATAAATTCATTCTCGTGGCAAGGCCCAAGATATCCACAGCCTGCCTTTCAATCTCGTCAACAAAAACACCGGCATTAACTTCCTCTGGCAAACTCAAACCAAAAATAGGAAAAGGGGCTAGCCTAGGGTACCACGACACTGCTTTCATCACAATCTCCTTTGGCACCCAACTGAGAGAGAGGGGCCAGATGTCCACAGCCAAGAATTCCTCAAACAGGTCTCGCCCGGCAATTGACGAGCAATAAAGAACGAAGGCATCCTCGCAGGCCTAGAAAGCCTTTGTTCTTAGGAATGGTGGAGCAGTTGTAATGTTCAAAGGGGACATCGAGCTGAAAAATGGATAAAATGGCTGACCATAGCCAGAAACCTTAGACATGTCCACCTTGATGTAAAACCAGTAGCTGAGCCACTCGTCATCCCATCTATTCTTCTGTGCCATAGAGAGCTCTACCCTACAAATTTTCTTGCTCTCATTCTTCCTCCGGATCGTGAACGTGCAGCAACTGAATTGCATCTCAAAAGCACCCTCGTCATCATCAAACTCAACCCTCTTCTTATGAACATGAAGCTCAAAGAGCCTCGCAAAACCATCAATATCGACCACACCTCCGAACGTGCACTCGATCCAGTAAAACTTAGAAAGGGCCACAAAGGAATTAGGCTTAAGCTGATGAAGCTTAGCGCTATATCTATCCAAGATCTGAGGCAGCATCTTATTACAGGGAAACCACAAGCCGGCGGTAAAGAAATCCCTAAACACCACAGCCTCACCAATATCGAGTTTTGGCACAAGCTCATCACCGGGAGGCCTAGCAACACCCTCGGGGAAATAGCCCTTGCTGACATAAAAATCGATTATGTTCTGTGAAACCAAAGACCACCCAAAATGAAGGGTCAGAGGGAAAGCATCCTTGCTAGCCATTAGCTCTGTTGGGTCAGCCTCGACGTTTGTAAGATCCTCCCCGCTATCACTATCGGAAGGAACCACAACCTTGTGAGCCTCGTGAGCCTCTTGTCCCTTGGGAGTGCCACCACGCAACCTTGCTTGTTCTGCTAGCTCTTTAGGAGTTATCAATCTCTTAGTTTGTATAATACGAGCCAGCTGAACAAAACATAAAACGTAAATCAAAGAAAAACAATAGAGCAAGAGGTGAGAAAGAATAAACAATATGAATAAGAACAATACCTTCAAAACTATGAAGATCGACGAAACAACCGAGGAAGCACGAATCTTAAAGCACTAAGCAAACAGTACGCAAATCCACAGCAAGACGCGAGGGTAAACCCGAGCAACCCGCACCCCCGCCTTTTATAGGCGCACTAATGGGCATGAACGGATGCCTCAAACCTCGAACCAAGCCAAAGCGACAACCAATTAGAAATCGACACGTAAGGCGCAAAAAGTAACCGTTGGCTCATCTCTCCTCCGATGCTCGAGGGTGGCGTTTTTAATAGAGTGATCCTTTGTTGCCGGTTCAGCCCGTCGGAGTCGACCCTCGCCCACGAGGGGCTACTATTGGGGATCGGTACAAAACCAAACACCCTCGAGCGCCGTTCGTAGATAAAAACTCTCTAACCTCGTAAGTTCTTGACCAACGAATAAAACTTAGTTAACCTCACAACTTGTTATGGAAACCATTATGGCAATAAAACTCTTACCCTCGCATCTTCTTTTCTATTTTGGGGACTCGAAGCTGGCAACTGATAGCTGATGACTAAACTCCAATTGAGCTAACCCTCGAGTATTCGAAGCTAGTCTTGAACACTGAGTTTTCAGCTTTTCACTCTTTCTTCAGGAATGGAACCTGAAGGTGAAAACACGAGGCTGGAGACTTGGTTTGGCATGAAGGCGAAGTACCGAGGTTGGAGGGATGGAAGCGTGAGAAACGTGACTATATGGAGGCGTGATAAACGTGACTGCGTGGAGGAATTCAATTTGTACAAGTTATCCCCAATGACCTTTATGTACGGCATATCCTAGGATTATAATAGTTGAGGAGGGACATTTTCAGGATGTAAAATAGCTCCTGAGTCACTATAAAAGGGGAGCCCTACCCCGTTGTAAAGGGAGACCCATTGTTTTCCAAAACTTCCAAGTGTTACCTCTTTTCATTCACAAATCTGTTTGATATCAAATTTGTTTGAGACCAACAAGAAGTCGGATCGTTTGTGTTAAGTCTCCACCAAATCAAGAGTTATCCTCACCTGATGGTAGATCGGGCACTCTAGTTCCCATGATAATGATATGGGAAAATAGAGTCTTCAAATTTAGGAGTGCTAGAAAGTTACAAGTGGTTAAATCCCGTATGGAAGATCTTAGTGAGTATTGTGTTCTTTCTCCTACTCTAAATTCCAATTGTGATTTTGCGCTTATTTTTATTCACTTTGTGATTTTACTCCTTTGGAGACTCTATTTTCCCATATGCAATGTTCACCTAAACGGTAAACACTGAATGGTTGGTTTAGGTTGGTGTAGCGTGTGGACTGTGTACACGTCATGTACACAATATTACATGGATTACACATTTTTATAATCTATTGAAAATAAATATAGTAATATGTATATATATCTAAAAATAATTATAATGACAAGATGCAAAGAAATAATTTTAAGTGACAATGACGTACTATTGGAGAGTTTTGCAAACAAACCTTGCATGAATTTAAACTGAATCCTTAAACAAGGTCCATGAATGACATGCTCTTTCTCCTAAGCAGCACGCTACTCACCCTAAACGGCACGCTACTCACCCATTTTAAGATGTTTTTTCCGTATCCTTTTAGCCCGTTTTGCCCTACACGATGTGTAACCCGTGCAATCTCGTGTAACGTGTAATGTACCATTTATGGTCTAAATTGCACAGCTGCCCATCGTGTGTAATGTTACGCAGCGTGTACACGGCCGTGTACCCCGTGTGGGCGAACACTGCTCCTAATGGGCCTTTGCATTTATTGATTGAATTAGAATAAAATAGCCCATGTAAATGCAAAGAATGGCATGACAGAGACGACAATAGGGAGTAGCATGGGAGACTGTACATTTGGAATCGGTATAGCACTATGGTGACCGGTACCCAATCAAGCAGGACGTACTTTACATGAACAAAACAAGATTTAGCTGAACCAATTAACACGCTATAATATAATCAGGTTGCGTTACATTTGGCCGATCCAAACACTGTCGGTATGATCATGCAAGCAAGGCTGCAAGAAACAAACTAATATAAACACGGACTATATCCAAACTAGCAAATACATAGCTAGCCCCAAGCCAGCAGACAAAGCAGAGAAACCAAAGGCGCCCAATGCAAGTGGCTGATTACTCTAGAACGTCTCGGCAGGCCACACGTCTATATATTTCAGGCCTGCCCAGCACGATCATTAGTTTATTTCCTCCTCAGAGACAACACCAAGATGACTCCACAGCTCCAGACAAACCAACGCCTTGCTCTTGCGAGATCGTCTCAATGTAGCGAAGAGATCAGCATCTTTAGTCGAGCCACTGGCTCAGCTATATATACAACCCACCAGAGAGCCCAGTGATCTTCACAAGCTAGCAACACCTACACAACAGCTCAGAGTACAGAAGCACCTCATCAGTCAGCTGAAGGCCGAGTGAGAGGACTAGAGATCGCCATGAAGGGGAGCAAGGTCCACGAGCACGAGACCGACCTCCCCGCCTCCGATCTGTGGGCGATCTACGGCACGCTCCGCGCCGCCGAGCTGCTGCCGGAGCTGCTCCCGCACGTCCTGGCCAAGGTCGAGCTCGTCAGCGGCGATGGCGGCGTCGGCACCATCTTGCAGCTAACATTCCCCCCTGGTGAGGTTCCAGCTGATTAAATCGATCATGCCGTTCATAAGTATATAAAGACACGCACGCAGATATCCTGTGTCTTCTTTGGTAAAAGAAGTAAGGCAATAAAACAAGATTCTGAAACCGTTGTGCTAGCTAACATAGGAGTATGTAACATGCAATTAATATAATCGCTCTCTCCTCTTGCTAGGGATTCCTGGTCTGGAGAGTTACAAGGAGAAGTTCATCAAAGTGGACAACGAGAACTATATCAAGGAAGCACAGACAATTGATGGCGACATTCTGAAGCTGGGGTTCCTTTCCTACATGATACGGTTCGAGATCATCGCAAAGGGGCCCGATTCGTCAGTGATAAGGTCGACTATCGAGTACGAGATCGATGACGCGCACCCGGAGCTTGAAGCCATGGTGAACACGGCGCCTCTGGCTGCAACTGCTGAGAAATTCTCCGAGCATGCCAAAGAGAAGAAGGCCCCTCAGGCAACCTCTTGAAAAAGCTCAAGAGCAAAGCTTATCACATGAACTACGGTTTCGCTGTTTCTATTTTGCATTTCGAGTGTTGCTGTGGAATGGGAAATAATCCAGATCGGGCAAATTATAGACACTTGGTTTATTTTGGTCTGCCATGCCAATGAACACAAATTATATCCATTGTTTCTCATAGCTATTGTAAGGCACCACTAAGGTACATGTACCGTAATTTCCATGAATCAAAATTCGCCACCATAAATCTTTGATAGCCTTATGTACTACTCCCTCTGTTCTCATTTATTTGACGTTCATTATTAGCTCAAATTTGAGCTAGCCAGCGTTAAATAAAGGAGAACGGAGGTAGTACATCACTCGGATTTGTCGGGTTTAAAGTATCACATTGTCTCTGTCCTCCATCATATCAGCGGTACTTTGGATCGGAACATATACCACCAACTTTAATCTGCTGTACTCGAAATAACTAACCCCTTGTTTACTTCACCCCCAACTCCCAACTTTAACACTATGCAAAAAGAAGATTCCTCATCACATCAAACTTGCGGTACATGCATGGAGTATTAAATATAGACGAAATTAAAAATTAATTGTACAGTTTTGTTGTACTTTGCGAGACGAATCTTTTAAGCCTAATTAGTCAATATTTGGATAATAATTTACAAATACAAACGAAACGCTACAGTATGCTACAGTGCTGTAACAGTAATTTGGCACCTCCCAATTTTGCCAACTAAACAAGGCCTAAATATTCATCTATTTTTCAAGATCTATGGTGCAAGTTTTGAAATGGTGCACCGAGGCAATGGGCCGGTTGAGAGTTCTAGCTTCACAACATATTCTAAAAAAGATCTTGCAGCATAGCTTACCAATAGAGAATACGATGCCTGTGTTGTTTCTTATTCTTTTCTCGATATTCGCATAACTGGGATTGGGGATCGGGTCAGAAAAGCCGTAAGATGCACCATTATATTGCTTTTCATTTTTTTATTTAGATATAAAGGAACAGACCATTGCTTTTCATTTGGCTGCAAAATGTTTACTACCTCCCGTTGTATTGTAACGGTCTACACATGTACCTAACAATTACTCTTATTAATATTTTATTTATATAATATAAAAATACACTAATAAGTATTTTGAAATATGGATCTAGAAAACTTTGTAACATAAAAATTACGTATTAATAGAGTAGTGGTTTGTTAAAGGCAACCTAATTAAATGAAAATACATCTTATAGTTCAAATGGAGGGAGTAGTTTTGATGACGTGTCTCCTAAGTTCAATTAATGGGGAGTTTCATGGTATTAAATTCAATGCCACGTCAGCAAAATTGCTGACTTGGCAAGGTAATTAATAGAAGGAGTTTCATCAGATGAGAGAAGAGTTTCATCCTCACGACACTTATCTGGCATAGTTAACTAGTTCTCAGTCTAGATAACTTGGCCGGAACAAAATATTCTGGCATGGAAAGCGGGACAGCACCATTGACTCTGATTGATTAAATGAACAGATCATCAATATGTCTCATTCTTGGATGACACTTCCTGATTACAACTTCCATAAAGAAACCACTATGCAGAGAGAGCTCCTCGCACTGCACCCCACAGATCTCACCAGGTCAATGGAAGGGAGCCTCTGCCATGAGTTCGAGACCGACCTCCCAGCCGCCGATGTGTGGGAGGTCTATGGTGGGCTCCGTCTCGGGCAGCTAGTCCCCCAGTTGCTCCCTCATGTGCTCCCTAAGGTTGATCACCTGGAGGGAGATGGCGGCGTTGGGACAGTTCTGCTCGTCTATTTCCCTCCTGGTTAGTATTTCGCACATGAGCTTCAGTTAGGTAGCATTACAATCTGATCTCGATCAGCTTAGTATAATCCGTTTCGGCGATTCATGTTGCTAGGAGCTGCTGGGCCAAGAACACACAAGGAAGTATTCACCAAGATTGACAATGAAAACTACATCAAGGAGGCAACCGTAGTTGAAGGAGGCTTCCTAGATCTTGGCTTCAAGAAGTTTATGTTTCGCCTAGAGATTATAGCGAAAGAAGAAAATTCGTCACTGATACGATCTAGCATTGAGTATGAAAAGTTAACGACGACCATAAAAGCAATGCCTCCCTTGTCAGTACTGGTGCTGTAGCTGCCATCGCTGAGGTCATCACTAAGTATATCAAGGAGCAGAAGAGTTCCAAGCAAGGGGCGGACAAAGATTAGAAGCAGACAGGATCCAGCAGAGGTGGCGCGCAAACTAGTTCAAGAAAATTACCTTCTTATTTTTATCCACTGTGCGTTGATTCGACTTGTTGTCATGCTAACGGACATCAGTGCTCTGTTTCCTTCCCTCTGTTTCTCCCTTGCTCTTCTCCTCTGCTTTTGTGTTCAGTTGAACATCACATGTTTGATCGTCCACCTTCCTCTACTTCGAATGTATCGAGGTTGTATCTGTTAATTAGGTTTGGTTTGTGATTGTGTTATGCTGCCACATAATCTTCTGCGATTGGTTTTTTACAATGCGTATTTCATCTTGTTAGAACAGGCCTCGACTGATAATTACTTTATTAATATTTTTATTGAGCAGGAAGTATGCCCATACGTTCGAAGTCCATATGAATATATTTTGCGTTTAATCCATGGTCAATTAAGTAGCACGTAATTGTGATAATTCACCATTTGCTAAAGTGCAATTTGGAACGGAAATTGCCAATGGACCTCCGGATCACAAATCTAAGTTGACCTAGGTATGTGTGTACTAAGTTCAACTTCTTTACTTTTGACTATCAATATTTAGAATGTATATATATTGACACTATATTGTGGACATCGGTTAGATTTCTATAAAAATAGTTTTATTAGTCGAAGTGTTGTACCGTGACCAAATCGATGTCCTAATAGACTTTTGTTTGGTGAAAAGTATAACAATCGTTACAAATTTTTGATGAGAGGATGGCTTAAAATGTCTCCCTTCAAAGGTCCTCTTCGTCCCCATGAAGCTGCTTCTTGTCTCTCTTGCAGCGCTCCATCATACTCTGGTTCCTCACTTTTGTTTCTCTACTGCTCTTCTCCGTTGCTTTCGTACACCATGTTTGATCCTCCAGCTTCGGTCTGCTTATAATTTACTGTAAACCTAACTCACCCTTGATTTGTGGCTGTATTTGTGATTAGGTTTGGCTTGCGATGCCGAGCTACAAAATCTGCTAATATCTTGGGCATTGGTCATTGGAGCCTGTCCTGCTTTGAAAGCCATCAGCATCTGGATGACGAATAAATCCAACGTTGCTATTTTGTCCATGCGCGTGTTTGAACTTTGACTTTTATTTTCTTGTTGTAAGACTGTTTCGTAGCGAGAGTAGGCCCGCCACTGGGTATCCATACCCTCTCCCTAAATCCACATCCACTTCAAATGGGAAGGGTATGGGTAGAAAATTATATACCCATTAGATATGAAGAGGGTACAATTAATCAATTGAATATGTATATATATATGTAGTACAAAGTTAGGGGTGTTTGGATCCTGGAGCTAAAGTTTAGTCCGTGTCACATCGGATATTCGGATACTAATTAGGAGGACTAAATATGAGCTAATTACAAAACTAAACTAATTGCAGAACCCCTAGGCTAAATCGCGAGACGAATCTATTAAGCCTAATTAATCCATCATTAGCGAATGTTTACTGTAGCACCATATTGTCACATTATGGACTAATTAGGCTTAATAGATTTGTCTCGCGATTTAGCCTAGGGGTAGTGAAATTGGTTGTAATTAGCCTATATTTAATACTCCTAATTAGTATCCAAACATTCGATGTGACAGGAGCTAAATTTTAGCCCGGGGATCCAAACACCCCCTTAATTATCCATTTGATATGGGTAGAATTAGGGAGGGTAAAGAGGAGGTAATAATTATATAAATTTAGCTATAAATCAGAGTGGGTTTACCCATACCCTCTAGTAGCAGGCCCAAGCGAGAGGGACATTGCCTTCAATTCCTTCCACAAAAGATCCAATATAATGGACTTTACCGAGTTTCCATGATCCACGTCAAACTTATTAGGAACGCATGCGGACGGCTACCTATAAGCATTTGACCTGAGGTGCATCTCACGTGAGAAACACTTAATGTAGGAATGGAAAAGGAGATGATAATGATTGATATATACGGGTAGAAATACATATGTTTTTTAATTGTTAAAATTAGGTACGGACAGTGAAAGATGTGTTAGATATAGATATGAGCGGATAGTTTTGGGCAACGGATACATATTGAATATACAACGAACTACACAAACATTTTTTCGGATATTAAGTTAAAGCAACAAAAACATACGATTTATCCAATGCTTCATACTGTGCATTTTATATTAAGTCAAAATTAGAAAAACCAATTAAACTAAAAATTCTACAAAATCCACCCACATCTAAAAAGAAAGTTGGACTTATCTAAACATTTTATTCTATTATTTATTTATAAATTTTATTAATTTAATGAAGTTAAAATTTTAATATGAATAATTTAATATTTGAAATTTCCTTTCCTACACTTTGTTTTGCATTTTAGGAATATTTAAGTGATGTTAAAATTTAATCTCGGTTTTTGAAGTTTTATATTATATCGATGGTCTTGTACATAAAATTTAACATTGGTTTTTATTTAAGAGAAGTTAAATTAATGTGATATTTATTTATACTTCTAATTTATTATTTTTAATTGATGATAAAATATTTATTTTTAAAATTAATTTTGAACTTTTTAAAAATGGACTGACCCAATGAACAATTCATCTTCATATCCATTCTCTTGCTCTCGCTCGTTTCTCTCAAACACGTTATCAGTACTGCTTGAGAGAAACGGAGAAGGAGAAGTTGGAATTTGATGGGAAGAACAAGGAGGCAGCAGCCTCCAGCGGGTGAAGATGTCTCATGATGTCAACTCAACAGAGGAGGAATTATGCCTTGTGGATAGTTGTACCACAATCTCTATACTTAGAGAGCTCTAAGTATTTTCAGATTCTCAAGAAGAGAGATGTAAAAATTTTGACACCGTGATGCAGTAATAGTTGGGTCTGGACGAGCCATTATTACACTCCCATGGGCACACAAATTATAATTGAGGATGCACTCTTGTATCCCGATTCAACTCGTACCCTACTAAGTTTTAGAGATATCCATCACAATGGGATTCATGTTGAAACCCATGAGGACAATCAAGGAGAATTTCTTATCTTGACTAAACAAAATGGATATGTCAAATGCATGTGCCAAAGAATTCCATCACTCTTGTCTGGGTTGTACTATACATACATTAAGCCCATTGCACACGTTGCATATAAGGTAATTTTTCAGAATGTCGATCCATTCCACACCTGGCATGATTGACTTGGGCACCTTGGAATAGGGATGATTAGAAAAATTATCGGCAATTCTATTGGTCATAATTTACTCACTACAAAGTTTCCCAAATCCTCCAATTTTGTGTGCACTGCATATGCCATTGGGAAATTGATTTTGAGGCTATATCCTCTCAAAATCAAAGCTGAACCACTTAAAGAATTCAAGGAGGTATTTGTGGTCCGATTGTGCCATCTTCGGGACTGTTCATGTATTTCATGGTATTGATTAATGCATCTACTCCATGGTCACATGTGTGTCTACTTTCAACACGCAACCATGCATTTGCTAAAATAATGTCTCAACTCATAAGGTTGAATGCAAATTTTCCTGAAGATAGGATTCAATCAATCCATATGGACAATGTTGCAGAATTCACCTCTCATGCTTTCAATGATTATTGTATGGCATTGGGAATTCAAGTTCAACACTCTATTCCATATGTCCATACCCAGAATGGTTTGGCTGAATCATTGATCAAAAGGATCAAGCTCATTGCAAGACCTTTGTTAATGAATTGCAAATTGCCTACGTCGTGTTGGGGTCATGCAGTACTGCACGCTGCTGACCTTGTCTAACTACGACCAATTGCATATCATGATACTTCCCTAATGCAGTTAGTACGTGGAAATCTCCAAGTATTTCCTATTTGCGTAAGTTCAGATGTGCTGTCTGCATCCCGATCCTAGCACCTCAGCATACCGCTATGGGCCCACACAGGAAAGTGGGGATCTACGTGGGATTTCAATTTCCGTCGATCATTAAGTATTTAGAGCCCCTAACAGGAGATCTATTTACTGCCTAGTATGCTGATCCTATATTTGATGAGGACATTTCCTGGCATTAGGGGGAGACTTCAAGTACTAGAAAGAATGCTAGGAAGTTGATTGGAACGCTTAAGGTATTCCAGCCTCTAATTCACGTACTACGAAAACTGAACTATAGGTTCAGAAAATCATACATTTCCAAAAACTTGCAAATGAACTGCCAGATGCCTTCACCAATTACAAGGTGTCACTGCTCGGAATGCGCCAGAAAGAGTGGAGGTACCTAAAAAACCACTCAACTCCCACTCAACAATAAGAGAGGGAGAAGTATGGCTACCAAGCGAGATTCTAATGCTAGCAAGTAAAGAAGATGTTGAATACAAGTCAACCTTTAGTTGACGGACACCAAATGGATACTTAATATCAAATGGATTGTGATGATCCACAGCATAGCTCGGTTGTGCACATTGCTAAGACTGGGACATCGGAAGACCCTAGATATATCATTTCAGGAAGTCACGATGAGTCTATAAGGATAGACGAAATTGCCATCAACTATGTTGAGACTGGGGAGACTTTTGATAGAATTGCTACAATTGTCGACTCATATTTCTCCGAGAAAATTGTTGAATGCCTTCAAACTGATCCAGATCCTAAATCCATGGTAGTGTGCTAAAAGCGCTCGGACTGGAACAAATGGAAGGATGCAATTGCAGCAGAGTTAGCCTCGCTTTACAAAAGAGAAGTATTCTTGGCTGTAATGCCTACCCCTTATGGTATCTTTCCTATAGGATATAAGTGGGTTTTCATCTGAAAACAGAATGAAAATAATGACGTGGTGAGATATAAGATATAAAGCAAGGCTTGTAGCACAGGGTTTTCCACAAAGACCTAGCGTTGATTTCAGCGAGACCTACTCTCCAGTCATGAGTGCAATAACTTTCCAATATTTAATATCATTGGCAGTACAAAATTGTCTATCTATGCAGTTGATGGACGTAGTGACCACATACCTCTATGGGTCACTGGATTCTGATATATACATGAAAGTTCCTGATAGAATCGATGTACCGAATCCTAAGGCAAATCGCAAATGTATTGCGTCAAGTTGCATAAGTCACTTTATGGCTTAAAACAATCGGGCAGGATGTGGTACAACCGATTAACTGAATTTCTCCTGTAGAAGGGATACACCAAAAATAATGATTGCCCGTGCGTCTTCATTAAAAAATCCCCCACACAATTTTGCATTATCTCGGTCTATGTTGATGATCTTAATATTATTGGCAATGAACTGGATATTGATGAAGCACATCATTAGTTAAAGACGGAGTTTGAAATGAAGGATTTGGGTCAAACCAAATTTTGCTTAGGTCTACAACTTGAGCATTTACCTTCAGGAATCCTTGTGCACCAAAGTGCATATACCCAAAAGATATTGGAGAAATTCAATATGGATAAGCCATATCCATCTAAAACTCCCATGGTGGTCAGATCTCTAGATGTAGAGAAAGATCCATTCAGACCAAGGGAAGATGGAGAAGAGATATTGGGACCTGAATTCCCATATCTTAGTGTTGTTGGTACGCTTGTGTATCTTGCTAACAGTACCTGGCCAGATATTGCTTTTGAAGTAAACCTGCTAGCAAGATATAGCGATGCTCCTACCAAACGCCATTGGGCTAAAGGTAAGAATATCTTTCGATATCTCAATGGCACAAAAGATCTTGGCCTCTTCTTAAGGGGAATAATGATATGACTTTGATTGGGTATACCGATGATGGCTACTTATCTGATTCTCCCCACAATGCCAGATTGCAAACAGGGTTTGTTTTCTTACAAGGTGGAACTGCTATTTCATGGAAGTCTTCCAAACAGACTTTGGTAGCTACATCCATCAACCATTCTGAAATAATTGCATTATTTGAAGCATCACGTGAGTGTGCATGGCTTCGCAGAATGGTAAACCACGTACTTACGTCTTGTGGTATTGGTTCACTCAAATCACCAACCATTATCTACGAAGATAATACTGCTTGTATTGTTTAGATGGAAACAGGTTATATTAAGAGCAATATTACCAAACATATTGCTCCTAAATTGTTTTATCCTTATGACCTTAAGTAAATGGGGACATAAACATCTTGCAGACAAAGTCTTGTGATAATCTTGCTGATTTATTCATAAAGTCTTTGCCATACTCTTCTTTTCATAAATGTGTTGAGGTGATTGGTACGTGACAACTCAAAGACTTGCAAGAATCAAGGGGAGTACCTCTCTCTAGTAAATAACTTGTTATGTCATCATATTACACTCTTTTCTTTGCATGAGTTTTTTCCCTTGAGGTTTCTCATCCAAAGTTTTTAATGAGGTAATATCAACATAAGCTATATGCTTCATCATTTATATTTCCCCACTAGGGTTTTTAACAATGATGATTATAAGCATATACAATTCTTTGGACTACACTATGAGCTTCACTCACAAGGATCCGAAGAAACATTTATATATCATGATTATTCTCCTAATTTTCCCATCAGATTTTGAGGAGTTTTACTTGATATATCTATCTACATATATATATTTCTTAGATTTCTTAATAGATATCTTGAAGGAATAAATCTTCTAATTGGAGGACGATCAAAACTGGATTTGATAAAGAGGGAGTGTTACAAAATATGAGATTAGATGATCTCATCCATTCATCCATAAGCGTGTTAGTTCTAGAAACCGACATCGCCGGGGTGGCGTATAGACACGACGGTTGCCACAACGTCCATACGACACATCCCTCCCTATTGTATATATATGTAAACCACATATTGAATCAATGAATAATTCAGTTTTCATCTCCATTCTCTCGCTCTCACTCGTTTTTCTCAAACAAATGAAATCCCGTCACCAATACGAGTTTGAAGGATGGTACAATCTTCTTAAGGGTGAAATCTGGGGGATGTCTCTCCCATGTCAAGTCTTTTTTTAGGTTATGTAGTACATACATGAAATTTCAGATATAAACATGATACGTGTGGCAAAAAAAAAGTAAGCAAATTTCTGATGTAGTATCGCCACAAGATAAATTGCTGTCATTTACACGTGAAATTTGTCATGAAATCTCAGAAATGGGATTGAATTCAAACTTCAAATTTTGTATAGGTATAGAACGTAACCTCATCTACAACTCAGATATTTTTTTTAATTTTGTGAACATCTAAGTACTCGCTCCGTTAAAAAAATGAAATTGTAGTATTTAAAATTTGTCCAATAAAAAAATGCAATTAATCAGACTTAGGACAAAATAGTCCACTGAGTGAAAACGACTCTGGCTGGTCTTTGAGTATCCTGCTCAAACTCTTATCAGATTCACGGGTCTGACACTGACATTTCAACTTCTGGTCCACAAAACCAACAGTTGTCGCAAAGCAATGTATATCATCTCAGTGAGGCCACAGTGGTCACAAAGTAATGTAAGGGAGCTAGTTCTGCCGTGAGTTCAGACAGTACATAAAACACCAATATAGCCATGTCCATACATTGATGGATAATCTCCGTGAGCGATCCTGGGTTATGCAACTACTCCTAGTCCTAGAGGAGGTTATGCTAAACCAAACATCATAATGAAGAAATTGGATAGTACCCATGATCTTGATAGTGATGAATATACAACACATACCTTACTATCTGTATTTTTTTTAATTTCCTGGAAATTTTTGGACACTCTTAGTCCCAATTTTCACGCATTTTCAGTTGTTACTGGACTTTTACTTGACATACACAACATGATTGTTTTACCAGTTACAGGGAACCCTGGCATTCACAGCTACAAGGAAAAGTTCATGAATGTTCACATCAGAATTATGTCAAGGAAGCACAAGAATTGAGGGTAACTTAACACTGTAAATGATCAGTTTCCAGGTTATTTCGATTTGAGGGATCCAATTCATGAGTAGCAAAATTTATTGTTTACTATGGGATTGATGATGCACATCCCAAGCTAGAATCTATGTCTGCACTCAGCACTGCACCTTTTTGTTGCATTTGCTGAAAAAATTTGACAATGGCATCAAAGCTTATCGAGAGAAACTAACAGATGAACGTATTATCCTGGTGTTGTATTTCATTTTAATTCCCTTTTTTTGTGCAAACGTTACTTTTGTGAATGTTGACAGAATATAGAACACATTAAGATGTTTGATTTAGCTTACAATTTAATCTTCCATTTATGATGCGTACATATTGTAAATTCTATGTATGCAGATTATGGTATCATAAATGGGAAAAACTTTTCATGCAGCGTGTCAAGGACAGAACCAATCAATACAAATCAGGACAAGGCCAACGTACAAATCCTATTGAAAACGAAATATGAATTTCATGACAGGATGTATCACATAAATACTATTGTTTTTTTTAAAATGTATGATCGTTAATCCGTACACTGCACACATTCTCATAGGTGCATATCGACATCTGAACTTGCATTGTAGACCACACAATATATACCATGTTGCAACTGACTTCAATGACCACGAAAGAAGTGTTTGTAATAAGGAGAACTCCTCACATCTTGACCTAGCAGCAACACAGAGCTTAGTAGAGCAATGGAAGGGAGCCCCTGCCATGAGTTCCACACTGACCTCCCAGCCACGGACGTGTGGGAGGTCTATGGCAGCCTCGTTCTTGGGCAATTGGTCCCCCAATTGCTTCCTCAAGTGCTGTCAGAGGTTGAGCTTGTAGAGGGAGATGGCAGCGTAGGAACGGTCCTGCTTGTCACTTTCCCTTCAGCAGGTTAGAATCTGAACACTTGAATTCAGTTCAGTAAAGCATGATGTAATTTCAGGATCCCACCTTCAAGTAATTTTGTATTTTCTGATTCGTTTTGCTAGGAGCTTCCGGACCAGTAAGTTACAAGGAGAGGTTCACCATGATCGACGATGAAAAGTACATCAAGGAGGTAGCAGTGATTAAAGGAGGCGTTCTAGATCTTGGCTTTCAGAAATATGTAGTGCGATTTGAGATTGAAGGAAAAGAAGATGGAACGACCATTATAAGATCAACCATCGAGTATAAAGTTGATGCAGAGCAGACAAGCAATGCCTCAATTGTCAGCACTGAAGCTTTGGCTGCTATTGCTGAAGCCATCACCAAGTATATCAAAGAGCAAATGAGCCTCTAGAAAGCCTGCGAATAAACTTCAGAAGGACAAGCACTCAAACAAAATTCTGAAGAACAACGCGCCCAACTGAAGTGATTGGCAGCCAAGTTTGAGCTAATTCCCATGTACTATTTTGTTCTATGTTTTTCTCATGTCTATCGTATTTTTATATGTTATGGACAGATGTTCCAATATGTTGTCATGTACAAGTTTATAGACAAGTATATGTCTGAATATTGTAAAAAAAAACATGAGAGAAGGCAGCTGTTTTATATTCGTGATGTGTACAAAGGTCAGGCATCCAGGAGCTAGGCAGGCGCACGGTGCGACCCCGGTCTGCCCGGCGTCTGTGCGTTGACGAGGATGAGCGCCTCATAATCCCACGCGTCGTCTTGCTGCGTCAGCCGGGTGCTGGACGCCGGATCCGCTAGCCGGAGTCCGGCGACCAGGAGCGGGGTAAGATTGTGGCCACTGACCGGGGATGACGAATCAGATGGGGAGGTTGATGAGGAGGTATTGGAGATCTGGGGAGGCGTTTCGGGAGACGACTTTCTAGACCTAAATTCAAGTTAATAGAAACGTGATTATTTTGTGTTGCTAGATATATGCAGGGTGGTCTATTTCAAGCTTCGTCCTGAGTGGTCTGGTTCACATTCGTTGTATTCTAAACGGTGACACTTGACACGTCGCATGGGAGCAGCACATAGGGACAGAATGAAAACAACATGATTAGATTGGAATATTCGATCATCATAGATAATGAAGTAAACATGGAAAAAATGAAATGTAATCTATTTTTCATTGTCTTCCCGCATGTAGGTCTCCTCGGCATCGCTAGCTTTGTATCCTGAACTTCCTTTCACTTTTTTCTACGCATAGGTAACCAATGTGATAGCTAGCTTGAGCCTGAAATTAGTCATATTCTTCTACGCATAATAAATACAAATGCTTGTTAGCTGTAATGTAAGATGGGGCATAGATTGGGTTGCTGAATTTGTGTTGTTGAACTTACCTGTGTGAATAAGGAAGATAATTTGTTTCCGGTCCAAAGCTCCATGAATTTCACCGTGAATAGTCCACACGATACGCTGCAAGATTATTTGGTATTTAGACAAGTTAGGAAGTACTAATTATGGGAACCCGAGTATATTGAGAAGTGTTGATGTGCATTATACTTGTCAGTCTAGATTTTCTTTTTGATGCATTCAATGACTGGCCATTCTTTGACTTGGGTGTCCTTGCACCTATGTTCTGTGATCAATTGCACGCCTACAAGGCGTTTCATACGGTTTTGCAACCCTTGCAACTGAGTTCAATATAATCATTAGTGGTTGAGGTAATCATGTATAATTTGTTATTAAATAGTCGGTACTAGATTATTAGTGTGTCACCAGTTGATGTAGTTGTGGCTAGCGAGTGGCAGTCCCCTTGGAGTCAAGTACCTGAATGACACCCTTACGACCATTGATGACCACCAAATACCAATGACAATCTTTAATGTTGATTGGAAAGAAGACCTGAAAAACTTGCTTCGTTAGATGTTTGCCTATACCAAATCAACCTTATATAGCTGTAATAGGATGCAAGCTGTACCATACCATGGTTGAGATAAAGTTAATGTCCGATATAAACGGAAGTTGCCTTCTTCTTTATTTCGTAATGAAGCGATGGTATCCCCACATATCATGTTGGCAATGTAAGTTGTCTCTAGGTAGGCATATCCATCTTCCCTTTCCTTGATACTAGTTTGTACTTTTAGTATTCAGATGTAAGCATTCATAACCTTTACTTGCAAGTTAAACATCTTTAGATTGTAATGTTGAAATAGAACCTTTTTTTAGAGATATACTTAACGAATCATTCAGGAACATTTCACTGTTGAGAAGGCACTCTAGATCCTTTCTTGTTGCTGTGTAAATACCAATATCAACCAAAACTTTATCCTATTATGTTGAATTGATGTACTGGACAGTATTGACCAAATACTCTGCAGATAATAGTTAGACGACTAATATTATCTATGGAATGGTAAAGAAACTCGCACAGAGTAGTACCATCTGACACGCTATCAGGTGATAGTGATTCATAAGGCATCGCAACATCTGGGATCTCTTCTTTTTCCTTGTTCTTGTTGGGTCGATGACGTTTTGTGCCAATACTGTACTTATATTCAATGTTTGTTTGTTGGATGGGGTTTTTTTGATGATTCGATGAATTCCTCGCTGTAGCTTGCTGCTTTGGTTGTGCATTATCCTCCTTTTTGTTGATTTCAGGCTTGCCTATATTTGTGTCCGTCGTCTCAAGCACGACATTTGTAGGTTGTACCACTCCCCTTGATTCCTGCAAGGTTGGAAGGGCTGCAAATGATGGTAGTCGAGCTCGGAAATTAATGAAGGTATGCCAAATAATACGGTAACAAACTTACACGTTGTTCTTGTATTACATCATCGAACCGCTTGTTAAGTAACCTGTCATCAATTTGATTTGATAGTAACCTGTACTGATCGGTAATGAACACTTGAAGTTCCTGCATAATTTTGGGATTGTTATCTGATTGTCCCTTGTTTGATTGTTCTGTTGTTTTGTGGCATTGGGGGATTGAACATGAGTTGTTATGTTTATGACTTGTAATGTCATATACAATCTGATATAGAATAGAAAGAAGGATTTTGTTAGTAGCTGCTTGGGTATCTATAAAGTAATGAGATGGTTACTAATGTCCGATCTACTTTTACCTTCCCTTCCCCAAAATGATGGTTGCGTGCTAGTTTGCATCATTCTTCGGCTCTCTTTTCATCCCAATATTGCATAAGTGGTTTGTCCCCTCCAAGCTGTTCTAATATAGAGTACATATGAGACCTACACCTTCTTTCAGTACCAGACCTGTAGTTAAAGAAATTGTAGTTGTGTTTGCTGTGAATATAAACATAGTGTTATGAATCTTTGTTCCATATATGCAATGTACATACCTACAAAAGAACTAGATTCCCTTTAAGATTAGTTGCCCTTACCTCCCTATATTCCCGTATGCTTCTGATCATGAAATTAAGAACCAGGCTGCTCCAGTTTAGGTTCTTGATATTATCAATTTCTTCAACGAGCCCAAGATAATCTGATTTGACTTATGGTTGTAGTGTTGGGCACAAGTAGAAACCAATGGTGTCCAGCACAAATATGCGAATAAAGTCATCACCAGAGGTTTTGTTCTTGCTTAAATATTCCCTCAACTTCGATGAATTAATTTTAGTAGAATCCTTCCATGTGTATTTTTCAAACAGACCAGGTACATTTTTTTTGGAGGCTCCTTTATTTCATCACCTTGGGATGGAAGGCCTAGTATATACTCAACATCTTTGATGCATATTTTCACCTTATTTCCTTGAATGTTGAATTCTTCTGTGTCTAAGTCGAATCTATCCGCAATCTCCTTGCATAGCTCGCGTCGAATCTCTACGTCCTTAAGCTTAAGTAAAGAACCAAATCCTGCTTTCTCAACAACATCCTTCTGTTCTTGATTGAACACGCTCATAATCTCTACTAGTAATTTATGTGAGCATTTACATGTACCCTGAAGGAAGATAATAATAAGAGTTGCTTCAGAAAGAAAATTGGCCCATATCCTTTTAACAGACATCAGTATTTTATCCCACATTTGACATCAGGTAGGCATACAGATAGTTCATTCAGAATAAAACAGAGGTAATCTGTCATTTTGCAGTGAGAGTTTGTATGAAGACGAGGAGTTTGACCAGAGGCAGCTTGCAGCACTAGTTGCTTCTAAGCTATTTTTCTACTTGGGCGAGCTAAATGATGCTGTCATATGCACTTGGTAAATGTTTCCCTATTTGATGTCTCTGAGGACTCTGATTATGCTCAAACACTTCTAGGTTAGGATCGCACGTGCACTATGAGCAGTTTCTGTTGCCTCTCTTAACAGTAGTGTGCTAACATTTTATTTTCATAGCAGGGAGGAAGACTTACACGGCCTGTAGAGCTTGGTTGCTTCTTGATCTGTCTTGGCTCCAATTCAGTTTTTTCTATGTCATGTCGTATTGATAAAACTGATCATAAACTTTATTGTTTTAGGTTAGATTCAACTTACTGGATTGAATGGCACAGCTGTAATTGGATCAATTAGCGCAAGTGGTGCATGCTCCTTCTGTTGCGCAGGTGGTGTATGGTCCTGGTGCTGTGCGTCGTCTGGTGAATGGTTCAGCTCCATGTTGAGGAGATGGAGGAGGCGTCAGGTGTATGGTCCTGGATGGGGCTATTTATTTATATAGGGAATTCTGTTACAAATTCAATCTGTTAATTCTGTTACAAATTCAATATGTCCTATTTACATACGACTGGAGTCATCCTAGCCACATACGACTGGAGTCATATTCTGGATGCCTTTTATTTAGTTGATTGTATGAGTAGCTATAATGACCCTTTGTATCTACTAGCAGAAATGCCCGTGCATTGCTATGGGTCTTTACTTGCTCTCACGTTATTATTCGATTGTTTGTAATATGTTGGCTTCGCTTCACAATCACCATTCCGCCATTCACGAGCCCGGAAATATCTCCTAGCCAATCACCAATTCATGGCATTCCAAGTAGAATAAAAGTATTTGCCAATCCTTGAACACCTATCCCAATTGGCCTGCGCCTTATATTTGACCTCCTTGCATTCTCAATGGGGATAATAACTAATATCAATGATTTTGTTGAGATTACATGTAACCATCGAAGTAATCTGTTAGTCAACATTATGTTCGTATTATTCAGATTGGTAAGGCGGAATCGTACATCCACTTGAAATGTGAGGTAGACAAATCTCAGCTAGTTTATCAAAGTCGAATTATCTATTTTTTGACCCACTGCTACAAACAAGCTTAGCTAGATGGGACTCAATAGGAACACCCTGAAACATGCGCAAGTGTAAGTTAAGCTAATTACAACTAACAAACCAAATAATTGAAAAGACGCCGGCATGTACCTTTTCCCTCACAAAACGTGGTAAGGCAATTGATGCTAGATTGCATACGGTAGTTTCTTGAGAACTTGTGTATTCAATTATCTCAGTACACAAATTGGAAGACTTAATTGTACCAAGATTTTGTTGGTTACTTTTTCTGTTGCAACTATCCTGCATATCATAAACTTTTTAGAGCCAGATCTTCACGTTTTTCAGTAAAAAAAGGCATATGTGATAAAAGAATGGCATATTTAGAGGCAGAACAATTGCACCCTTATGATTTGAACAATTGTGTCCTTATGAATTTAATACCTTATAAAGCTTATACGTTGTTCCAGTTTCTATCTGTGCCTTCAGAGTATCAAACCAGAGGGCCTCTGCTGCAACCACTTTCTTTGCCTTGCCCTGAAATCACATAGCTAGGTTATTATATATCTTTGGTCACCTTGAAAAAATTATATATACAGGTGCAACATCCAGCTTACCTCTCTTTCATATTTATCGTACAGATTCTGAAACTCATCTCCCTAGCAATCGCAATCGGCCAAACCTGGAGCTTCATTGGGACAAAACAGTGACCACAGTTCATTGCGTTGTACCCTTCCCATGAACAGATCAGGAACCCACAGAGCATAGAAAAGATCCCTTACACGATTCTCCTCCTATAAATATCACATAAAAAACTTTTCACAGATGAGGCAATCTAATGTAATAGCATGCCAAGCGCTTATATGTAGTGCAATTCTTATACAGTGTGTCTTCGACAGTAATCAATTGTCAAAATGTATTCAATCGCAGCTGGCAATTTTCAAGAATGTGTGCTATTGTTCAAGAGCTTTTACCTTTCCATGGTTCTTTCTTATATCAAGAAACTCAAAGATATCAAGATGTTGGGCTCCAAATAAACAGCAAATGCACCTAACGAAAGGTATTTGTAAGAAATCCTCAGCAATCATGTAAATAGGACCAGGCTGACTTACTGATGCTACCTACCTTTTATCTTGCCTCCACCTTGATCAACATAACAGGCAGTATCATTGAAAACACGTAGCATAGGAACAATTCCATTAGAAGTACCATTTGTTCCTCGAATGTAGCTCGTAGTAGCTCGAATGTTGTGAATTGAGACACCAATTCCTCCAGCGCATTTGCTTATCGCAGCACATTCTGAGAGAGTATCATAAATTCCCTCAATACTATCATCTTTCATGCAGATAAGGAAGCAGCTACTTAGCTGCGCAACATTAAATAGAAGGATGAGATTAAATGCATAAGTTAACAGTCCACACTCCACACTGAAAACATTTTTCATTGAAGGTGGCACTGCAGTACCTGGGGCCTTGGAGTGCCAGCATTGAAAAGGGTCGGGGAAGCATGAGTGAACCAGCGCTGAGACATCATGTGGTATGTTCTGACAGCCAATTCAATATCATCCTTATGTATGCCAACAGAAACTCTCATCAACATATCCTGCGGCCTTTCCGCGACCTTTCCACCAGGTTTCAACAGATAAGACCTCTCAAGTGTCTTAAAACCAAAATAATCATAGTCGAAATCTTGGTCATATTTTATCTCATTGTCCAAGCAAGCAGCATTCTGAAGTTATGCAGAAGTCAAAAGTTGAGTGCTTAGTTCCATGAGTCAGACTATAAGAAAAGAGGAGTTAGTCAGAAATAAAATAAACTAAGTACACAGATGCACCAGTGTAAATTACAACCACAAATAGTATTTCATCTATATTTCATTGTTTTTTTGCATAAAATTAAGCACCAAAAGAACCATATCGGATCATAATTACAGCATTCCAATGATAAGCTATCGCAGAAAGTTTAAACAGTAAAACACACAAACTAACGAAATGGCAAGAAAGATGATACATGTTTTTTGCTCTAATAAATTGTTGGACCCTTAGCCCATGCATCGCACCTTCATTATGATCTCGTAGACATCATCAACAATCATGGGAGCCATCAAGCCAGACCTCTCATCGCAATGCACATACAGAACCTTTATCCTGCATACAGAGATTAATAGAACAAATCACGGCACAGATAATCAAACTCTCCTCCTAGAGTAGACAAGAAAAATGAAGTCATCGTACGTCTCTGAGAAGGACTTCATGGTGTTCTTGTGCAGGTTGGAGATGGCGATCCTCCCTGCCAGCTTCACAGAGCAAAGGAGGAAAAGGCAAAAGCAGTCAATAATTATCCAATCGAGTTGCTCTAGTAGCAGATCAAAAAAATCTCGCAGATGAATTATGGAACGAGCAGATCAGTCACTGATGCGTAGTCGAGGTGCGAGGCGGTCATGGCGGTGACGGTCTCGGCGGCGAGCTCGCCGATCTGGCTGGTGATGACACCCCTGTAGACGCCGGCGCAGACCTTCTGTGCGACGAGGTGGGAAGGAGGCGGCGGTGTAGAGACCTAGCAGGAGAGGAAGGTCGACGTGTGCACGCGTGGAGAAGGACTGGATCTCGGAGAGAGCCGTGGATCTGAGGAAAGAAGAGTTCGTCTTCAGGGAGCACGTTGTGGTGGTCTCCACCACCCCCACCGCCCCGCAGATACGGACCTCCACCACCGCAGAAGGAGGCGCTGCCTCAACCGCCACGGGGCTACGGGCCTCCACCACCGCAGGATCAGGCGTAGTCGCCGCTGCACCACGGCTACGGGCCTTCGCCCCCGCAGCAGCATGCGATTCCGCCACCGTCGCCAAGTGCCCGGCCGACCTCGCCGCCGAGGCCACGCGGGGCAGCGGCGGGGCGCCCCGCTCCGGCCGCCGCCCGCGCCCAATCCCCTCCTGCACTTCTCTGTTGTGGAGAAAGGAGAAGCCTTTTTCCCTTAACCCCCTCCCTTCCCTCTTTTTTCCATCCGAGCCCCCAATCTGTTAGCATTTGGAATGCGGGTTGATTTCTAAAAAGTTAAGGGTTTTTTACAAAATGACCACGACGTACGAAAAAAGCTGGCAGAGACCTTACTCACTTTAATAATAGGTATAGATAGATAGATGCAACGGACTGATGAAGATGTTTGATTGCCTGCATTAGTGGATATATCGGCCCGACATCTCTAAGCCTAACAAACACACTAGAGATGGTATGGCTCTGGACATATAGCCTTCATGTTCACGTATATATGGCACACATCTTATTTTCAGCATGATGTCACATCGAAGCAAATGCCAAAGCTGTATCTCACGTAACCAAAACTTGTTTATACATTGACAGAGAAGAAGAAAAGGAAAAATAAACTACACCACATCTCAACAACACACGGGCAGTAAAGCTAGTATTCGCTCAGTTCTATGAGAAGACTTGCAATACCACCAATCAATTCTATAAAAAGATAACACTACAGCATGCTGACATCACCAATCATTACACAATTCTACCTTGCAGTCATGTTGAGTATTTCAGGCAACATGCTTCATTCCACGCAAACTTCAGATAGTAACTTGTAAACATCAAGATGCCAACGAGTACAAGATGAACTGATGAATAAAGGGTCCAGTGATGGCATAGCAGAATCGTTCACCACGTAGAAAGCTAACAGCAGTCAACAATGTCTCAGTAGAGCCTGCCACAGCAATCAGAGGCACCACAGTAGCAATGCTTCACCTTCTCCTTGCCATTTGAGCAATCCAAACAAATTCTTGTGTTTGCAGTGGCGTATTTAAGAAGAGATACAGCTCAAGTAAGCAAGATGGTCACACAGGAAACAATAAACTCAAATGAAAGTACTGTATGAAACTGGGGTAATACCTGATTTTTGTCTCAGCATCCTCGATATGGGTACTGTGTGAAACAAATGAAATGCATTAGGCACATGCAATTAAAATCTTCGAAACAAGCAGTGCATAAATACAAATTTTGACTATCTAACCTGCAAATTTTCAAATAGTTCCCCAGAATTTATGGCTTGCCTTCCACCTCTTGTTGGATTGCAGAGCACCTTTCAAAACAATTTTCACCGGATCAAGTACTTTGGTGCTACAAGGCTGGTTGGATGCTGAGAAATAAGCCGACAATGGCCTAAATGGCGTCTCCTCTTCGATCCCGTGCTCTTGCGCGTCTTCTTTCAAAATATCATCCAGTAACTTCATTACCCTCTCCGTCTCACCTTGGCTCCTAGAAACTTAAAATAAAGCACGATTGCCCTTTGAGCGAAGGGAATGGTAACGATCCATTTGTTCTGTCCAAACATGCGTGTTGGTACACATCTCCGTTGGGAAAGCACTCTTGGCATTCATAGTCCACCTCACGTAAACACAACAAGGAGGGATGCTCTCTATATGAGCATACTTCATGACGCAGAAAGTATGCGCACATGGAATTCCTTCCCGCTCCAACTTCCGGCAATGGCATCTAGCATCAACCAACGATGACCCAAAGGTACAAGTCACATGAAAACAACACTTGTTGTTGCCTTGCAATGAAACCTCATACCTCAAACACCCATTCTACAATGTCACCTCAGTCACCGACCAATTACTTGATTTTTAATCTGGAAGCTCACTTTCCGAAAAATATTTGGTGTGAAGATCCGTGCAACACTTTTCTCAAGAACATCAATAGAAATCTTAGTGAATAGGATAGAACACAGTGCCTTCGCATCAAGCTCAATCTCATTCCAACGAATGCGTGATAGGCAGAACTTGTAATGCTCCATTAAATCAACCAAGGACATCTTTCGATATAAATGGTTGTGAAGCCTTGAGTTCAGACTCTCGCTCCTCTGATTGCTTTGCATGCCCAAGAAATATCTCTCTCTTGTGAACATCACAGCCCACTTCCTTCTAAGTTCATACATCCTATTTACCCATAGGTTATCTTTTTTGATGTTATGGATACCTCTAAACTCTCTCCAAAACCTATCAAATTCACCCTCCTCCATTGCATGGTATATTGCATGGTATATGAACTTTCTAAAATCTTTGAGCTTCAAACCACGGAATTGTTTCAGCATATTCTGCTCTATGTGCCAACTGCACAATCTATGATCTGCATCAGGCATGACAATCTCAATAGCTCTCACCATCTCTACGTCCCCATCAGTGATTAAGGATTTTGGATGCTTCTGGTGCATCGCCTCCGGTGAAGCCTCGAGCAACCAGACATATGACAAGATAGTTTCATCCGATAAAACACCGCAGCCGAAGACAACTGTGCTTCGATGATGGTTAACTCCTATAAAAGGGACAAACAGAAGATTGTACTAGTTGACGCGGTAAGTGTTGTCGAATACAATGACATCTCCAAAAACACCATAGTCTATCTGCCGACTGTGCATCTGACCAAAATTGGTTGTTCAACCTGCCTTGTGCATCCACCCTAAATGTGAAAAAGAACTCCGGGTCTTTCTCTTGCATCTGATGCATATGATCCAACACAAATTCTGCATCGCTTTCTTCAACCTTTCCCTTCTTGTACCTTGAAAAGAAATTGTACAAGTCCTGCGAAAGAAATCCAGTCTCTCCTGGACCACCTGGACCACCGTGGCTAGTCTCCATTACGTCCATGATCTAAAATGAACGCAACCCACCTAGCCCCAACTCGATTGCCTCCGCTTTCTGAGGATCAATAAGCCCTCGATGAGATCGCAAAATAAAAGCATGCTCTGGTTTTGCAAGGGTATGTGTATGGACGTCCACAAATTGCTTCACATACCAGATGCCATTACTTTCACTCTACTCCACATCAAGCCTAGCCGTGCATCCACAATGGGTGAGGGCACACGGCTGTCTTTTTTGATCCATCCTTTCGAAATACTTAACAGATCTATATCCTTCATAGAAGCACATGAATCTTCTTCATATCACCTCTTTGGTGCCTATATTGTACCTAACTCTATCATTTCTGATACTGAATCCTTTATGGTATGCATAATCATTGTAAAACTCATAGAAATCTTCCTCCCTCATAAAAGTCTGATCTACAACACTTTTATATTATTTAATTTCCTCCTACTTTTATATTCTTTAATTTCCTCCTAACATACCCCTTCTGCCTCCGTTATGGTAACCTGCAAGAAAAAAATTAAACGTATCACCACCATTTCAAAGAATACCTTCGTATCAATATACGACGGTACTGAAGTTCTTCATCCCAACCTAACTAACAAAGCTTACCACATCTGTAATATTCAAATAATCAGTCACAAAACATGTGTTTTAGAGCTCAACTTACAGCTTCCATTGCAAGGGCTCCTATCTTAACCAGGATGAGGATGGGTCCTGGAAAGGGAGGAGGTGGCAGCGGCGGCGGACTTGAAACAGAGGAGGAGCCGGCGGCAATGTCGTGGAGAAGCCGGAGGCAGCGGTGGCGGCGTGATGGGCGGGGCGGCGTGCGGGCAGGGGTAGCGCGATGGGCGGGCTGGCGTGCGGGCGGTGGCAGCAAGGCGGTGGTGGCGGCCACCAAGCACTGGCGGTGGCGGCGCGACGGGCGGGGTGGCGTGCGACCGGTGGAGGCGCGGCGCGACATGCGGTGCGATGGGCGGCGCGACGGGTGGGTGGGGGCAGGGCGGCGTACTGGCGGTGGCGGCGCAGCGTAGCGCGACGGACGGGCGTGCGCGGGGACTTACGGCGCGTGGGGAAAATGGCTCGCGGAAAAAAAAATTCCCAAATATATATGTCGTGCTAATTACAATTTTACCTATCGCAAAAAAGAACTTATACTCTATACTACCACCTGGTAATATTGTGCACCGTAAAAGACTTGACACATCACATGGGAGCAGCACATATGGACAGAATGAACAGAGTAACCACATGCTGCAAGCAAGAGCAACCACATGGGTGTATTTAGCGAGTCATTCAGGAGCATGTTATTGCATTGAATATAGGTGGCAATGAGTCTATCTGTCTGCAACTTGAACGAAACATAAATCCACGAACGCATTGCAGATTCCTCAGCGAAGACGCATAGCTCAACGCAACGGAGCAACGGAGAGGAGCCTCTGCCATGAGCTCGAGACCAACCTCCGATGTGCGGAAGGTCTATGGGGGCCTGCTTGTTGGGAAGTTTCTCAAAGGTTGAGCTCTTGGAGGGGGACAGTGGCGTCGGTACAGTTTTGCTGGTCACCTTCGCTACTGCTCCTGGTAGGATCTCAACACATGAACGTCATTTCATTAAGTCATGGTAAGGCAGCTTCAAGTGACTTCATTTTTCTATTGGATTGGTTTGCTAGGAACTGCCGGCTCAGGGAGTTCCAAGGATAAGTTCGTCAAGATCGACAACGAAAACTATGTCAAGGAGTCCGCTGTGATTGAAGGAGGCTTCCTAGATCTTTGTTTCCGAAAGTATTAGGTGCGGTTTGAGATTATTAGAAAAGAAGATGAGGCCTCCGTAATAAAATCAACAGTTGAGTACCAAGTTGATGAAGAGCATACAAACAATGCCTCCCTTGTGAGTTGAACAATACTACCTATACTACTATTGGAAAAAGACTCGTATGTAAGGATCCAACGGTTGAGATTAATTGTATACTACTAAAACCATACGCTATAGTGTAGGTAGTATGCATGAGTAGTATGGGTTGTACAAGGGTATGATTGGAAAGATGTAAAATAGCATGGTTGAAATAGATCAAATCTTTCTTAATTATTATCTTGTTTCGTTTTTATTCCTCTTCTCCTCATTTCCAATCGGTTCGGGTTCCTCATTTCAATCGGTCGCTAGGGTTGCACTGGGGCGACGGTGGCGACTCCTCGGCGGCGGGCAGTGGTGGCGACTACACAGTGGGCGGCGGTGACTCCACGGCAGGCGGTGGCAACTACGCGTCAGCGGTGGCGACTCAACTGTGGGCGGCCACGTTAATGATATGAAGTTTTGTTTATCTGATGGAATTGATGGAATGGGACAGATCACCATTCATCAAAAGAGTTATGTCAGATGTGTGCTTTCCAAGGAATTTGTCTCAAGGTGGAGTTTGTTGAGTTATGATCCAAATTCAGTTATATACAGATAAAGGCCGACTTCAATCGGAGCGAAGCGAGGCCCGTCGCCGGTAGGTTTGGGCCGAAGCGAAGCGGATCGTCACCTATTAGGGGTTTTTCACCTCTTTATATACCTCCTGTAAGCCGCCGGTTTGGGATGTGTCGAAAGGTTGTAAATCCCCGGTATTTGTAACCTCACCCGATATAGTGAAGGTTTGCTGGCTGGCGCCCGTGGTTTTTTCTCTTCCTCCTTATAAGGGTTTTCCATGTTAAAATCTCATGTCTCCTATGTTGGATCTGCTATTCTTCATTGTTTATATTGTCTATTGTTTGTAACAATATCAAGGAGCAGAACAGTACTAGGCAAGCTCTAGAACAGAGTTCGGATGAACAAGCTCTAACTCCAGAAGAACAAAGCATCCAACTGAAGCGATCGACAATCAGATTCATGAAGAGCTATGCTCCTTCTGAATGATGTAATTTCAAGTTTTTTCGGGTCATGCGTGCCTGCATAGAAAAGGATCTATGTGTTGGAGGTATGCCCTAGAGGCAATCATAGAGATGATGATATCTGATTGTATCCATGATTTGTATATTGTGTTCATTGAATATCCATTAAAGGCTACTTGAATTGATCTGCAATTATGTGAATTGTATGTGGAACTCTTTACTTATATGGTTATTCTAAAAGTTGTCCCTAGTCAGAGTTCATGTGTGGACACACATGAATATTAGACTAGTACATGTATTAGTTGATGACTATGTTTCACAAGTCATGGATATGGAGATGTCAAACTAATAATGTAAGCATATGTAGAGACATATGCTAGGACTGACCCAATTCGAGAAGTAGTTCTCTCCTTACGCAACCTGTACGCTTTGTCCTTAGACCTGAGATTGTCGCATGTACTCAAGATGTGGATCGACTTACTTAGGGGCTATCAAACGCTACACCGTAACAGGGTAGTTAAAAAGGTAGCTTTCATATTTGTCAGGAAGCATGCTATGAGGCATGGTCAATCAAGATGGGATTTGCCCCTTTCTGATTGAGAGTGATATCTCTGGGCCCCTCGAGTGATCGGATCCAGAAATGCATGGCCATGCTACATACGGTTAAGAGTTAACCTACAAAGGAATTCCGAATCATAGGATCGAGAAAGAGCGGTCAGCTTGAAGCTAGACCAAATATCGTGAGGCAAAGGGAATAGCATGTACGTAATGTTGTGACGGTTCGTCTGATATGATCTTCGTGTGCGTATAGGAGTTGGCACGTCTTGTTAGAGGCTGCTACTGACTATTGGGTCGAGTAGGAGTACTCGGGCCATGTCTATACATATCCGAACCCATAGGGTCACACATTTAAGGGCATATCCGAGTTGGATCAGGTTTAGAAGTAATAATGGGCCTCGGACCCAGAGGCCCGTCAGCAATCTTTATAAATAGAGGGGTGGGGCGCCCTAGGGTTTCATCCCTTTGGCCGAAACACATCTGCCGCGCCTCCCACGCTCTCGCCCTGTTGCAACTCGCGGACCTAGCAGTCCGGCTTGCGACGCTTCCTCCCTGCACGTGTGGATACCTTGGAGGTGTTGCACCTGCAGCACTTGGACGAGCCGCCAACGAGCCACGACGAGCTGCCGACGAGCCACAACGAGCCGCGGCACGAGGGCGATCTTGCTGCACGTGGACGAGCTGCTGAGGAGCTGCTTGACGTCGATGTGATTGACTACGTGTTTGACTACGCTGATCGACTTTGCTACCCCGACGCGATTCTACATCTTCCGCACCAGTGCGTCGAGTGGTAATCCCGTGATCCATATATGGCAATTTTCCTGGTTTACGCGGTAGAAAAAATTTGTTTTGCGCTAGCGTAGCCTACCTCGTATCCCAACAGTGGTATCAGAGCCGTAGCTATTTTGTTATAGATTCGGGATGTGTGCATATGGCGATATGCGAGTTTTCAGATTGATCTATGGCCTGTTTTTGTGTTCTTGCTGCAATGGTCATGTAACGACATACTCCTACCGGTCGGATTTCCGCCATCGGAGTTAAGTGATACTCGTAATGCTAGTTGCAATGAGGGAAGATTAATGTGATTGGTCAAATCAAAATCTAGGTTCATACGCCAGGCGCATGAGATGTGCAATAGTATATTAGATCTACTACCGGGTCGGAATTTTGCCGTATGCGTGTGCTTCTGTAAAACAGCCGTAACTTTTCGGTACGATCTCATATCGAGGCAAATTTTATATGAAAATTAATCTACAGAAAAAGTTACACATAAAATTAAATGGCTTTGCCATTTTCGGCGAAATTAGATTTCCCAAATTCGGCTTGAATAATGGAGTTTTGGGCCTCTGAAGTTTGGAACGTTAGAATGCCTAACTCTGTTTTGCAGGATGAATGGATGTTGTGATCAATATGACCCCTTTGTGTATGTGAAGCATGTGTGTAACTCATTCGTGACCTGCGTGTCGCGCGTACGGCAACACGGCTGGAGCCATATGTGTTGTCACTTTAATGTATTTAATGGTCTGCGTACCAATCTGTGATGATCCAAGCAACTATGTAATCTTCATTACTAGCTATTAGGTGCAATAGCATGCTCTAGTTCTTGGAGGACTCATCACCAGGAGGATGGTGCACATGGAACATGGAGATGGAGATCACCATGGTGAACAAGTTCTGTGGAGATGGAGATCACCATTAGAAAATGGGCCATACTGTGTCACAACTGTGTGCATGTTATTCTTTATGTTTTACTTCCTGCATGATGTGATGTTAGAAGTAGAATGATCCCTCACAATGTTTAAGTTAGTATGCCCTCCCAACTAAAACTTGCACCGTTCCATGTCTTGTACAATTGGTAGTGGGTCTATGAAATTAGGGTGCCACTAGTTTTCCTTGACTAGACGGGTTCGTGTCGGACACTTACACGCATAAGGGTTGGTTTGCTTAACAAGGTTATGTTAATGGTTAAGGACCTTGGGGCATAAAGGTTGGGCGCCGAGACATGGAGATGTCACCCAACAACAGGAGTCATATGCGATATGATTAGCAAGAAGTTGCTTACCGATCTACCTTGTTTGCTAGCAGTGCTGCTAAAGCTCACTAGTAGACTTGTTAGTTGTGGATCCTGAATCACTAAGTATCAATAGAGGGATATTGATTTTAGTGGAAGTAGATTCTATTAAATAGTTTAATGTGATTTTCTCTATTATGGATACGTTTATCTTAGTGTATTTTGCATTATTTTGTTGTAGATTAAATGGCACCTAGTAGCACCACACCATTTGCTTTGCGTTCGGTCCTTGAGAAGGACAAGTTGAATGGAACAAACTACTTGGATTGGATCCGTAACCTGAGAATTATTCTCAGGACTGAGAAAAAGGAAAATGTTCTAGACAACCCATTACTAGAAAAACCTGCTGATGATGCACATGCTGCTGTTAAGAATGCTTACAAAAAAGCATGTGATGCTAACCTCGAAGTAAGCTGCCTTATGCTTGCTTGCATGGAACCTGAGCTGCAGATGTAGTTCGAAACAAACCGTGAGGCGCACGATATGATCATGGTGTTTAGAGACATGTTCCAAACACAGGCCAGGACTGAAAGGTTCAATGTGTCTAAGGCCTTTGTGGAGAGCAAGCTAGCAGAAGGCGCAGCAGTAAGACCACACGTAATCAAAATGGTTGGTTATACTCAACGGTTGGAGAAGCTAGGCTTCCCACTGGGCCAAGAGTTGGCCACTGATTTCATTCTTTCGTCTCTTCCATCTAGCTATGGGAACTTCATCTCAAACTACCATATGCATGGGACGGGGAAGGGTCTGAATGAACTGTGTGGCATGCTTAAAACAGCAGAGGCTGACATTAAGAAAAGTGCTAGTAGCAGCCATGTGATGGCTATATAGAACAAGCCTAGCTTTAAGAAGAAGGGCAATTCTTGGAAGAAGAAAGGCAAGGCTGGAATGTCCAAGCCAAACTGTGACGACCGACCCCTAATCTCCCGAGTTAATCCTAATCGGAGCCCTTGATCATAGTCATCTGCCTTGTTTTTACCGCGCCTGAGTGCTCAGCCTTCAGCCCGATCCCGACCCCTGAGACCCGACCCCTCCCCGCTTCGCTCTGATCCCGACCCCGGCAAATCCAGTTAACCTTCGGATCCTTCCAAGTCTCCCTCAAACGTCCGTTCTATCCGCCCGGTGGACCCGCGAGATCTTTTTCCCCAGATCCTCCGCGACACGCGCACTCGAGTTGCATGCCCGCTTCAGAGTCTCCCTACCGTGTGGCTCGTCTTCTATGACGCCGCCGCTCAGTTTTGTCTCTGGCTCGCGACCGAGTGGATTCTCGCGCCCCCTTCCCCAATGGCAGCGGAAGCCCCTCTGCAACCTTTCTGCAGAGCCTCGCCTCCTGCGCCCATCATCACGCCGCCAGATCCCGGCCCCAGAGCCCGATGTCGCCCGTCTTTTCCGTCACTTCGATCTCAGTCGCGCCGCCTGGTTTCCGCTACACGATGATTCCTCCACCGCCAACCCCGACCACGGCAGCGACAGCTCTTTTCCCCGCCCTGTCAGAAGCCGCCCGACAATCTGTTGCTCCACGCTCGCTCGCGCGCCCGCGGCTGCCTGTCTTCTCACCTATGCACCCTCGATTCTAGCGCCGTTTAACCGGTTGCTTCTATCAAATCTTCCGCACGGCGACGCCCGCCTCCGCCAAATCTCAACCACCGGCATACCCGCTCCTGCGCCGCCCTGACGGCAGAACCCAATGACCGCTGGCGTCACCCCCGGAGTCCTGCACCACCGCCCTCTTCGCTCAATCGCCGCCCCGGCAGAGCACTCCATTGCTTCTCCCCGGCCTTCGCGCCGCTCCCCTTCTCTCTCTCCCGCGCCGCTTCCTTTCTCCGTTCCAGCAGCTATAAAAGGAATGCACCAGCCGCCGGAGTTCCCTCCGCCATTGTTGCCTTCAGCCATTCTCTCGCTCCCTGCTCAAGCTCCTAGCGCCACACGCCAAGTTCCTTGAGGAACTCTTCTCTCAGCTTCTTCCTCAGTTTTCTCCAAGTCATCCAGCCGCTTGCTCCTCCGTGCCGCGTAAAAGCTTACTTGTGATCTGCAAGAAGCATCGCCGCTGCCGGAGCATTGCCGGTCTTAGCCGTTGTTCAAAGCTTTAGTCCCTCCGCCCAAGTCTGCCTCTTCCCGACCCCAAGCCTTCCTTTCAGGAAGAAGGTAAGCTGCCGACCCCAGTCCGCTTCGCCCGACCCCTCTTATCCGCCCGACCCCGGTCCCGTCTCGCCCGACCCTATCTGTTCCGCCGACCCTTATCCGCCTCGCCCGAGGGCTCGGCTGTGATCTTTTTCTTCAACCCGAGGGTGTATGTGTAAAATTTAGGAACCCTTCAGCGCTTGCGTCTGAGGATTCCTAGTATACCACATCCTCTAGTTCAAGGATCAGATCATAAGTTCCTTTCCGACCCTTGCCTCTTGATCATCACCAGCTCTCTTGAACCTCCCTACCCTCCTGCTCTTTGTCGCGAGTTTCTGGGCTCAGGCGAGCCAGTGTTGCTGTTGAAATAACCGTCTATGCTAACTCTTGCATTGCATTCGTGTAGAGCTGCACCTCGCCGACGGCTTCTACGAGCTACACCCGGCGCCAGAAGACGAAGCTGTAGCTGAGCTCCTGCCCGCTGAAGCCGAAGCCGCCCCAGAAGTCGAGCAGTTCTCCTCCTCTTTGCTCGAAGGCAAGCCCCGGTTGCATGAAAACCCTGTGTGTTTTACCAGACTTGCGCATGCCTTCTGTAACATGCTTGTGCATTTACGTATAGGAGTTGTTTGAAACCCTAGATGCATGACTTAGTTATCCCCATGATCTGAGCACTAGCTGTTGGACCGAGTAGTTGCCTTGCTTAACTAGAAGACGGTAAAAGCCGAGTGATTTCATATCACTCGCGAGTTGTAGGAGTTGCATGTCTACCCTTTCTGTTATAACTATACAGACGATGGACGGGGCAGGGTTTTCGTAACTCTTTGGTGGACGGATGGTCGCCCCGTCTGTCTATGAAATCTTGCTAAGGCCCGACAGTGGTGGTGTTCGTGATCAAGTGTTTGAAAGTACTAGCCTCATACTTAGTATGGGATGAGGAAGCCTAGTACCAGATTGAACCTAGACGTGAGCGGTCGCCCCATTGTTCTTGGAACGGAGTTTTCCCTGCTGGATGTCGCACGTGGTGGCAAGCATGGTCACAGAACGGCAGAGGCCGGGTCTGTGGAACCTTGCACCAAAGGAAATAGGCCCGACACGGGTTAGGGGATTAATGGGGAAGGCCGACACAGGAAGCGACCTCCGGGTGCGCGGATGTCATGAGGTTAGGTTCACCATGCATGGTTAAAGAACTCGAATCGATTCGTCTGCCTCTCACAGTTTGAGATTGCTTGATCGCTATGTCACCCTGAGTAAATGAGGAATCTGATGATGACATGTTTGTTGATATATTTACACATCTTGTTTGGTTCTATGATTGTTTAGAATAGGTTGCAAAACCTAGACTGATAAATGAACCTAGAACCGGAGCTAAAACTTGAAAATAGGGTTGTTACTTAGTGCCTTTTTTTGGCAACCAAACCCCTCAGCCAAGAAAGCCCTGCATGTCTAGAAGTGTGGAGTGGTTTCACTTCTATCGGTTAAGTCTTGTTGAGCTTAGTAGCTCAGCCTTGTTGTGGCTCCTGTTTTCCAGGTGAAGCTGCTGCTCCCGACCCCTCTCTTGCTGGCGCTTGGCCGTCCCAGCTTCCGCCGGGCTGGACGGTCGAGTGGGATCCCTCCTCGGACGGCGAGGAGAGGAACCAGTGATGTCTCGGCTGGACTCACCAGGGATGTCCGACCCCGACTATTTGCTTCCGCTAGTGGTTTTACCTGCTGTTGTTTTTCTTTTGAACCTTGTTAAACTCTGATGTTGGTTTTTATGGCCGAACTAAATGGTTAAATTGTTTAACTCCGTGGACTCGTTGTATTCTCTGGAACCACTCACCTTCGTGTGAGGTTGCTAACTCGATCCTGTTCAAGTGGTTAATCGGATGAAATCCGACGGCACTTCGTGTTAACTTGGCTTAGGCATGGGTGTCGCATGTTAGGCGGCTTAACCCTGTTTAATCAAGCTAATCCGAAGTGGATCCGCCACAGCTGGTACCAGAGCCGGTTTAGCAGTATAGAGAACACAACAAGCCCTAAACACTTCTTTGAAAAGCTAAAAGTTGCAAGAAACTTTTTGAAAAATCTTGTACGATTGTTAAGGATGGTTTTAGTGCGAGAGGCCCTAGGGGATTTTGGGGTTGTTTTAGGTGACTAATAATTACTTGGTTATCTTGCTAACCCTTCCAGCACTTCGCCACGTCTATCATACGTGTGCCAAGTTCCGCATCGCGAGCATGCGAAGGTTGATAGGGAGTTCTATTCAAAGGACCCTATCATCGTGGTTGCTCTCACCCACGTCTCTCACACGTGCGCAGGTTCCGTATGTACTCCATACGAAGGTTGGTACAGTTCGATTCCAACGAACCTATCAGCACGGTTGGTTCGCCACGTTTGTCATACGTGTGCTAATTCCGCATCACGAGTATGCGAAGGGTTATATGGTTCCATTCAAAGGAAACCTATTTCCACGGTTGAGTGCTGTCCATGCAGCCTTAAACGCATGGGTGCCGTTCCAATAGTGAGCGGTAATGTTTGGGAACGCTTTCGTGGGTGCTGGCACGAAAGGTTCGTGTGTGGGTGTTTTTCTACAGGTACGCTAACCGCGTTCGTTTAGGGGACGTTGTTAGAACCGACTAGTTATTATAGGGAGAGACGTAATTGTTGCCTTGTCACCGGCACTGACCGCGTAAGACCCAAAGTTTCGGGCAGTTGTTTTTGGTTAAGTGTAAGGTAGGCCGTGCATGCGTCATAACTAGAAGCTGTAAGGTTTCCTTCTCGACAGCAACCTTGTTCGGAGGAGTTCTTTTTGATCTAAGGATTTCTAGTTCTTTCAGTTGCTCTCGGTTAAAGCCGAATGCATCTCTGTCCGACCCCTGACCCTTGGAGTCTATCTCACGTGGTTCCGGTTTCTTGGTTCCAGATGGTTGTTCCCGGGCATGTTCTTTTTGGAGCGGATGGTACTTTCAAGTCGACATGTCTGCATTTCGAGGGATTTCCCGCGATTCTGTGGGACACGTTGAAGTGGTTTGGGTACCAGTTCCCACCCTTGTATGCTGGACGGCTATATCTGGAGCAGGGTGTCCAGACGTGCCAAGTGCAGGCGGTGGTACCTCCTCCCCCTGTGCGGCCCGACTGGCCCTCTTTCGGCATAATAGCCTATGGCCTTGCTCCTGAGGACACATGGGAGTCTGCCGCCCTCCAGCTTCTCACCCAGTTCTGCCAGCTGCATCCCTTGGAGATCACGCTCGACCCGATCGGCCTTTTCCCCGTCAGGAACCGGCTGGACCCGGCATGGCTCGACCGCGTCGGGAATATTGAGGTGCTAGCCACCACATGCGCCATGGTCACCATCTCCACCAATATCAGGTGCATGGCAGCTCTTTACCGGCTGATAGAGCTTCAAGGGAGAGCTATGACCCTCTTCGCCCGGACCGCAGCGGATGCCCACGGGTACCTCCAGTCAGCGAGAAGAGATATGGTAGGCCAAACCTACCAGCTTATTCAACGGAGTATCCAGATCCCAACATGCAAGACCGGATCTCCGAGCTTGAAGGAGAAGTCGCCGACTTGGTGGACGGCATGATAGAGCTATCGGAGGAGAAGATGGAGATAGAAATGGAGCTGGCAGTTGCCAATGCTCATTTGGAGGAGCACCAAGCTGAGCTCGACGACATGCATGCCCTCAACATGCAACTCGAAGCTCAAGAGGACCCTGAGGAAGACGAAGGAGCGTCCAGCATGGATATCGAAGAAGATGACACCCCTTCTCCTACTCATAGTGTCCATTTGTAGATTAAGAGTTCTCGGGGAATCATTCTTTAGTTGTACTCCTCGGCAGCCTAAATTTTGGAAAGGTTGTAATAGGTTAGCCTTGAGTCGAGTACCCCCTGTGTTGGAACACCGCTGTATATAAAGTCAATTCTGGTGTGTGGCCTTTAATCCTTGCACAGTGTTGGATGCTAAGCTAAGTGAGTTGCGCCCGACCATATGCTGTTTTCTGGGAGCCTGTTCAGTTGGCCGACCCCAGTTTGTGAGACCGGGTGCGCCGACCCTTCGAGGCCGTTTCCGCCTCGTCCGACCCTTTTTAAGTGTGGATCGTTGCCGACCCCTTTTTCTCGGGAAGATCGCCTAGCCCGACCCCTTGGCTTGAGTTGGATTATAGGAGTCTGGGTAGGACTTGAATAGCCCGAAGTTGAGTACAAGGCTAAGATAGGTGCTAACAAATATGAGAATGAGAGAAGTGTGTTTTCCCCTATGAGGACGTGTGTTGCACCATTGGCAAGAGTTGCATTGGAGAATTTAAATTATGCGATCCATTTGTTGGAGTACACCTAAGGTTATGAATTTAATGGAGCGTTAACTCTTGCAGATGGCGCATCGCACCAGGTGTGGTTCTGTGCCCGGCAGTAGCGAACAGCGACATGATCTTCCCCCACCCCCGCCCTCATCTCCACTGGAGGCAATCCTAGCAACTCAAACTGAGTTGCTAAGGCATCTGGTACAAGGGCAACAGCAACAGCCCCATGGAGGAAGGGCTCAACAGCAGCCGCATATCGCTCGGTATGAGGACTTTCTGGGGACACAACCCCCTTTGTTCCAAAAGACACAAGAACCGCTCGACGCTGACGCCTGGGTTCGTACGATCGAATCCAAGTTTGAGCTTCTCACCGCCCCATGCCCCGACAACAACAAGGCTCGGTTTGCAGCTCAACAGCTGCGTGGCTCCGCACGGCTTTGGTGGGATCACTACCATGCCATGCTGCCGGCTGGCCATGTGGTCAGTTGGAATGAGTTTAAGATGGCGTTCAAGGCGCATCACATTCCAGAAGGTCTCTTGGAGCGCAAGCTCAACGAGTTCCTGGCCCTTACCCAAGGAACCCGAGATGTGCTGCACTACGCTCAAGCTTTCAACGACCTGTGCCGTTATGCCGGCTACCATGCGGACACGGATGAAAAGAAGCGGGACAAATTCCGCCGAGGGCTGAGCTTGGAGCTCAGGGAAAGGTTGAACCCCATCAAGGTGGACACCTACAATGAGTTGGTCAATCTGGCCATCTCTTAAGAGGATTGCATGCAAGCTCTCAAGGCCGACCAGAAGAGGAAAGCCTCCGTGGCATTTCCGAGTCAGCCGACTCGAAGGTTCCGGATGGTTCCTCCACAAGCCCCTGGCCGACCCCAACAGTCAGGAAGGTGGATTGCCCGACCCCCGCCAGTAACAGCGCCTCGTTTTCCAGGCTTCCAACCACAGGTGCCCCGGCCGACCCTGCCAACACCACCCCGCCCGGCAGCCAGTAGCCGTTGTTTTACCTGCGGCAATGAAGGGCATTTTGCAAAGGACTGCCCCAGGAACAAAAATCAACAGCAAGGTCAGAACCCCATGGCAGCCAGAGGAAGAAGGCCCAAGGTGCAAGTCCGACAAGGCCGACTCAACTACACCAACTTGACCGAGCTCCCCGAAGGTGCGCTAGTAATGACGGGTACTTTCCTTGTTTTAAATCAAGCTGTTGTTGTGTTGTTTGATTCGGGAGCCTCTCATAGCTTTATCGGGAGTAAGGTTAGGGAAAGATGTGAGCTGGATGTCGGTCACACTAAGGAACCTTATGTGATCGCCACTCCTGGGGGAAAGATAACATCGGATCAGATTGTTACTCTTGTACCTCTCCAGCTAGGCCCCACCCTCTTCAAGGAAAACCTTATCGTCCTTGACCTAGAAGGCATAGATGTCGTCCTTGGTATGGATTGGATTGCCCGACATCATGTGGTTCTAGATACAGCAGCCCGATCCCTCTACATCAGCTCACCCTTCCATGGCAGTTCTGTCTTATCCTTGAAACATCCTAAGTCTACACCTCCTTGTGCCTACCCTCTGTCGGGAGCCCGTCTGGAAAGCCTTCCCGTTATCTGTGAGTACCCTGACGTGTTTTCGGAAGACTTGCCGGGTATGCCACCTGATAGAGAAGTGGAGTTTTCCATAGAGTTGATCCCTGGCATAGCACCAATATCTAAGAGACCCTATCAGATGCCACCCGCTGAGTTAGCCGAGTTGAAGACCCAGTTGCATGACCTGTTGGAAAAAGGCTTCATCCGACCTAGCACATCATCTTGGGGTTGTTCTGCCCTGTTTGTGAAAAAGAAGAATGGCAGTCTACGTATGTGTGTGGATTACCGACCCCTCAATGCTGTGACCGTCAAGAACAAGTACCCACTGCCACGCATTGATGTCTTGTTTGATCAGTTAGCTGGAGCAAAAGTGTTCTCCAAGATCGATCTTCGTTCTGGGTATCACCAAATCAAGATCCGACCCTGCGACATACCCAAGACAGCTTTCTCTACCAGATATGGACTGTACGAGTACCTAGTCATGTCCTTTGGACTCACCAATGCACCCGCCTATTTCATGTACCTCATGAACTCGGTATTCATGCCCGAGCTGGACAAGTTTGTAGTAGTGTTCATTGATGATATCCTAGTGTACTCGAAGAACAAAGAGGAACATGCCGACCATCTTCATGTAGTTTTTCAATGGCTAAGAGATCACCAACTCTATGCCAAGTTCTCCAAGTGTGAGTTTTGGTTAGATAGTGTTAAGTTTTTGGGACACACTATCTCCAAGGATGGTATCGCCGTTGACCCCAGTAAGGTGCAGGAAGTCATGGAATGGAAGCCTCCTGCCTCGGTGTACCAGATCAGAAGTTTCCTTGGACTGGACGGCTACTATCAGCGCTTCATACTAGATTTCTCTAAGATAGCTAAGCCGATGACCGAGTTATTGAAGAAAGAGGTCAAATTTGTGTGGGACAACAAGTGTGAAGAAGCCTTCAAGACCCTGAAGCACTTGCTGACCACAGCCCCAGTTTTGGCTCAGCCCGACCCCTCTAGGCCGTATGACGTATACTGTGACGCCTCTGGCACTGGACTTGGGTGTGTTCTTATGCAAGACAATCGAGTCATTGCCTATGCCTCACGGGCGTTACGACCTCATGAGCTGAGCTACCCAACCCATGACCTTGAGCTAGCGGCAGTGATACATGCCTTGAAGATATGGAGACACTACCAAATGGGAACCCACTGCAACATCTACACCGACCACAAGAGCCTCAAGTACGTCTTCACTCAAGCCGACCTCAACATGTGCCAAAGAAGATGGTTGGAGCTGATAAAAGATTATGATTTGGAAGTGCACTATCATCCCGGCAAAGCCAATGTGGTAGCCGATGCCCTTAGTCGCAAACACCGTTGCAACTGCTTGTTAGCAACAACCTTCACCGAGACTCTATGTCATGAGATGGGAAAACTCAGTTTAGAAATTGTTTCCCATGGAACCCTCGGCCACATATCTCTTGAGTCTGTTCTAGAAGACCAAATTGGGTCAGCCCAATTAGGAGATGAGGAAGTAAGGCGGATCACCAGGAAGATTTCATTAAAGGGTGAGGGGTATAAGCATTTCCGACAGGATGAAACTGGGAAGGTGTATTACGGAGACCGACTTGTTGTACCAGCCGACCCTGAGCTAAGGAAGCAAATCCTAGATGAAGCTCATCTCCCCAAGTTCTCAATCCATCCTGGCAGCAATAAGATGTACCATGATCTCCGTCAAACCTTTTGGTGGAGTGGGATGAAATCGGAGATAGCTCGGTATGTTTCAGAATGTGACACCTGTCAGCGTGTCAAAGCCAGCCATCTAAAGGTAGCCGGTACCCTGCAGCCACTACCTATTCCCTGTTGGAAATGTGAAGACATCAGCATGGATTTCATAGTTGGATTGCCCCTTACATCGCAGAGATATGATTCCATCTGGGTTATAGTGGACCGTTTGACCAAGACCGCCCACTTCCTTCCTGTTCGCACCACCTACACAGTCAAGCAGTATGCAGAGTTGTACCTCGACCGCATAGTTTCCCTACACGGTGTACCCAAGACCATCATCTCTGATCGAGGAGTTCAGTTTGTGGCACGCTTTTGGGAACAGCTACAAACATCCATGGGCACCAAGCTCATCCGAAGCTCAACGTATCATCCTCAAACCGACGGCCAAACCGAGAGAGTCAATCAGATCCTCGAAGACATGTTAAGAGCTTGTGTTATCCATTATGACAAGAATTGGGACAAGTGCCTGCCCTTAGCCGAATTCTCCTACAATAACAGCTACCAGGCCAGTTCGAAGCCCTGTATGGCCGAAGATGTTGGACCCCCTTGAACTGGTCCCAAGCAGGAGAAAGACAGGTCTATGGCCCTGATTTAGTGGCAGAAGTCGAAGAGCAAGTAAAGGTAATTCAAGCAAATCTCAAGGCTGCCCAATCTCGATAGAAGAGTTATTCCGACCGGCGGAGAAGACCCCTGCAGTTTGACCTTAGTGATCATGTGTATCTTCGAGTCTCCCCGACCAAAGGAGTACAACGGTTTGGAGTAAAGGGCAAGTTAGCTCCCCGTTACATTGGCCCTTATGAGATTGTGAAGATATGTGGACCCGTCGCTTACAGGATCCAACTACCAGAGCAACTATCGGCCATACACGATGTTTTCCACGTGTCTCAACTGAAGAAATGTGTCCGAGTTCCAGCAGAAATCTTAGAGCAAGAACAGCTTCAGGTAGAGCCCGACCTGACCTACGCCGAGTACCCAGAACGAGTTCTTGACCAGAAGGAAAGGCATACCCGACGCCAAGTGGTAAAGATGTACAAGATCCTCTGGAGAAACCACACCGAAGATGAAGCAACATGGGAAACGGACGAGTATCTGAACAAGCGCTTCCCCGGTTTTCTATCTCATCAAGGAGGTAAAAACAGCACCTCGCTTTTGATGCCTGAATCTCGGGACGAGATTCTTTTTAAGAGGGATAGGCTGTGACGACCGACCCCTAATCTCCCGAGTTAATCCTAATCGGAGCCCTTGATCATAGTCATCTGCCTTGTTTTTACCGCTCCTGAGTGCTCAGCCTTCAGCCCGATCCCGACCCCTGAGACCCGACCCCTCCCCGCTTCTCTCCGATCCCGACCCCGGCAAATCCAGTTAACCGTCGGATCCTTCTAAGTCTCCCTCAAACGTCCGTTCTATCCGCCCGGTGGACCCGCGAGATCTTTTTCCCCAGATCCTCCGCGACAGGCGCACTCGAGTTGCATGCCCGCTTCAGAGTCTCCCTGCCGCGTGGCTCGTCTTCTCCGATGCCGCCGCTCAGTTTTGTCTCTGGCTCGCGACCAAGTGGATTCTCGCGCCGCCTTCCCCAATGGCAGCGGAAGCCCCTCTTCAACCTTTCTGCAGAGCCTCGCCTCCCGCGCCCATCATCACGCCGCCAGATCCCGGCCCCAGAGCCCGATGTCGCCCGTCTTTTCCATCACTTCGATCTCAGTCGCGCCGCCTGGTCTCCGCTACACGACGATTCCTCCACCGCCAACCCCGACCACGGCAGCGACAACTCTTTTCCCCGCCCTGTAGGAAGCCGCCCGACAATCTGTTGCTCCACGCTCGCTCGTGCGCCTGCGGCTGCCTGTCTTCTCACCTGTGCGCCCTCGATTCTAGCGCCGTTTAACCGGTCGCTTCTATCAAATCTTCCACACGGCGACGCCCGCCTCCGCCAAATCTCAACCACCGGCATACCCGCTCCTACGCCGCCCTGACGGTAGAACCCAATGACCGCTGGCATCACCCCCGGAGTCCTGCACCACCGCCCTCTTTGCTCAATCGCCGCCCCGGCAGAGCACTCCATTGCTTCTCCCCGGCCTTCGCGCCGCTCCCCTTCTCTCTCTCCCGCGCTGCTTCCTTTCTCCGTTCCAGCAGCTATAAAAGGAATGCACCAGCCGCCGGAGTTCCCTCCGCCATTGTTGCCTTCAGCCATTCTCTCGTTCCCTGCTCAAGCTCTTAGCACCACACGCCAAGTTCCTTGAGGAACTCTTCTCTCAGCTTCTCCCTCAGTTTTCTCCAAGTCACCCAGCCGCTTGCTCCTCCGTGCCGCGTAAAAGCTTACTTGTGATCTGCAAGAAGCATCGCCGCCGCCGGAGCATTGCCGGTCTTAGCCGTTGTTCAAAGCTTTAGTCCCTCCGCCCAAGTCTAACTCTTCCCGACCCCAAGCCTTCCTTTCAGGAAGAAGGTAAGCTGCCGACCCAGTCCGCTTCGCCCGACACCTCTTATCCGCCCGACCCCGGTCCCGTCTCGCCCGACCCTATCTGTTCCGCCGACCCTTATCCGCCTCGCCCGAGGGCTCGGCTGTGATCTTTTTCTTCAACCCTAGGGTGTATTTGTAAAATTTAGGAACCCTTCAGCGCTTGCGTCTGAGGATTCCTAGTATACCACATCCTCTAGTTCAAGGATCAGATCATAAGTTCCTTTCCGACACTTGCCTCTTGATCATCACTAGCTCTCTTGAACCTCCCTACCCTCCTGCTCCTTGTCGCGAGTTTCTGGGCTCAGGCGAGCCAGTGTTGCTGTTGAAATAACCGTCTATGCTAACTCTTGCATTGCATTCATGTAGAGCTGCACCTCGCCGACGGCTTCTACGAGCTACACCTGGCGCCAAAAGACGAAGCTGTAGCTGAGCTCCTGCCCGCTGAAGCCGAAGCCACCCCAGAAGTCGAGCAGTTCTCCTCCTCTTTGCTCGAAGGCAAGCCCCGGTTGCATGAAAACCCTGTGTGTTTTACCAGACTTGCACATGCCTTCTGTAACATGCTTGTGCATTTACGTATAGGAGTTGTTTGAAACCCTAGATGCATGACTTAGTTATCCCCATGATCTGAGCACTAGCTGTTGGACCGAGTAGTTGCCTTGCTTAACTAGAAGACGGTAAAAGCCGAGTGATTTCCTGTCACTCGCGAGTTGTAGAAGTTGCATGTCTACCCTTTCTGTTATAACTATAAGGACGATGGACGGGGCAGGGTTTTGGTAACTCTTTGGTGGACGGATGGTCGCCCCGTCTGTCTATGAAATCTTGCTAAGGCCCGACAGTGGTGGTGTTCGTGATCAAGTGTTTGAAAGTACTAGCCTCATACTTAGTATGGGATGAGGAAGCCTAGTACCGGATTGAACCTAGATGTGAGCGGTCGCCCCATTGTTCTTGGAACGGAGTTTCCCCTGCTGGATGTCGCACGTGGTGGCAAGCGTGGTCACAGAACGGCAGAGGCCGGGTCTGTGGAACCTTGCACCAAAGGAAATGGGCCCGACACGGGTTAGGGGATTGATGGGGAAGGCCGACACAGGAAGCGACCTCCGGGTGCGCGGATGTCGTGAGGTTAGGTTCACCATGCATGGTTAAAGAACTCGAATCGATTCGTCTGTCTCTCACAGTTTGAGATTGCTTGATCACTATGTCACCCTGAGTAAATGAGGAATCTGATGATGACATGTTTATTGATATATTTACACATCTTGTTTGGTTCTATGATTGTTTAGAATAGGTTGCAAAACCTAGACTGATAAATGAACCTAGAACCGGAGCTAAAACTTGAAAATAGGGTTGTTACTTAGTGCCTTTTTTTGGCAACCAAACCCCTCAGCCAAGAAAGCCCTGCATGTCTAGAAGTGTGGAGTGGTTTCACTTCTATCGGTTAAGTCTTGTTGAGCTTAATAGCTCAGCCTTGTTGTGGCTCCTGTTTTCCAGGTGAAGCTGCTGCTCCCGACCCCTCTCTTGCTGGCGCTTGGCCGCCCCAGCTTCCGCTGGGCTGGACGGTCGAGTGGGATCCCTCCTCGGACGGCGAGGAGAGGAACCAGTGATGTCCCGGCTGGCCTCACCAGGGATGTCCGACCCCGACTATTTGCTTCCGCTAGTGGTTTTACCTGCTGTTGTTTTTCTTTTGAACCTTGTAAAACTCTGATGTTGGTTTTTATGGCCGAACTAAATGGTTAAATTGTTTAACTCCGTGGACTCGTTGTATTCTCTGGAACCACTCACCTTCGTGTGAGGTTGCTAACTCGATCCTGTTCAAGTGGTTAATCGGATGAAATCCGACGGCACTTCGTGTTAACTTGGCTTAGGCATGGGTGTCACATGTTAGGCGGCTTAACCCTGTTTAATCAAGCTAATCCGAAGTGGATCCGCCACACAAACCCAGCGCCCAAGGTTAAAGCTGGACCTAGACCTGCTCCAGACAAAGAGTGTTTTTATTGTCACGAACTTGGTCACTAGAAGAGAAATTGCAAGCAGTACCTAGCTTCATTGAAGAATGGCGGAAGTAAGAGTACTTCCACCCCAGGTACGCTTGCTATCAATGTTATAGACAACATATTTCTCGCTGATACAATTATTAATTATTGGGTATTTGATACCGGATCGGTTGTTCATATTTGCAATTCGATGCAGGGCATGATAAGAAGTAGAAGCGTGGAAAGAGGAGAAGTTGATTTCCGCATGGGCAATAATGCAAGAGTTGCTGCGTTGACAGTCGGGACGATGCAACTCCACCTCCTGTCAGGATTTATTATGGAGTTGAATAATTGTTATTTCATTCCTAGTTTAAGTCAAAATATTTTTTCTCCTTCATGCTTGATGAAGGATGGTTATTCATTTGCGAGTGAAAACAATGGTTGTGTGATCCCTAAGAATGATATGTTTATGGCTTTTGCACCCATTGTGAATGGATTGTTTGTTTTAAATCTTGATGATTCACCTGTCTGTAACATAAGTGCTAAAAGGCCTCAGCCTAATGATTTGAGTCCTACCTTTTTGTGGTATTCTCGTTTGGGTCATATATGTGAAAAGCGCATGAAGAAGCTCCATTCTGATGGACTTCTAACTTCATTTGATTGTGAATCATACAAGACATGTGAGGCTTGCTTGCTAGGCAAGATGACCAAGACGCCTTTCACAGGTTTTTCTGAGAGAGCAGTAGACTTATTGGAACTCGTACATAGTGATGTGTGCGGACCAATGAGCACGACGGCTAGAGGAAGGATTCCAATACTTTCATAACTTTAACTAATGATTTTAGTAGATATGGCTATGTCTACTTTGATGAGGGCACAAGTCTTGAAACCTTTGAAAAG
>NC_028451.1:20584556-20617876 GCF_000263155.2 Setaria italica | reverse complement strand
CCGAGTGACATAATTGAACTTTGTTAGACATGGTTCGATCAATGATGAGCCAGTCGGACCTACCGTTATCATTTGGGGATACGCTCTAGAAATAGCAGCTTTCACACTAAATAGGGGACCGTCTAAATCCGTAGTTAAGACACCATATGAGATGTGGACTGGAAAGACTCCCAATTTGTCTTTTCTAAAGATTTGGGGATGTGAAGTATTTGTCAAGCGACTTCAGTCGGACAAGATTACACCCAAGTCGGATAAGTGCATTTTCGTGGGATATCCAAAGGAAACTTTAGTATATTATTTCTACAACCGATCAGAGGGCAAAGTGTTTGTCGCTCGAAATGGGGTTTTGCTAGAGAAAGAGTTTCTCAACGGAGAAAAGAGTGGAAAGACAGTGCATCTTGATTAAGTTCGAGATGAGCCAAACGGGCAAGAATCAATGAGTGATGCTAATGTAGTAGAACAAGTTAAGACACCCATGGCAAGAGAAGCACCGCCACAACCATGAAGGTCGGCAAGGCTCCGCGAAATGCAGGAAATATTATTGTTGGACAATGATGAGCCTGCAACATATGCAGAAGCAATGATAGACCCAGACTCCAAAAAATGGCAGAGTGCCATACAATCCGAAATGGAGTCCATGGGAGATAATCAAGTTTGGAACTTGATTGACCCGCTTGATGGTGTTAAAGCCATAGAGTGCAAGTGGATCTATAAGAAGAAAAAGGACATGGATGGAAATGTTCACATCTATAAAGCACGACTTGTCGCAAAAGGTTTTCAACAAGTTCAAGGAGTTGACTACGACGAGACTTTCTCACCCGTAGTGATGCTTAAGTCCATTTGGATTATTCTAGCTATAGCTGCATATTTCGATTATGAGATATGGCAGATGGATGTCAAGACAGCTTTCCTGAACGGAAACCTAACTGAGGACGTGTATATGATACAGCCTGAGGGTTTTGTCGATCCGAAAAATGCTGGAAAAGTATGCAAGATTCAGAGATCCATTTATGGATTGAAGCAAGCATCTAGGAGATGGAACATTCGTTTTAATGAAATGGTCAAAGGGTTTGACTTCACCAAGAACGAAGAAGAGTCTTGTGTTTACAAGAAGGTTAGTGGGAGCTCTGTAGTATTTCTAATCTTATATATGGATCACATATTGATGATTGGAAATAACATTCCTATGCTTGAGTCCGTAAAGACTTCACTAAAAAATAGTTTTTCGATGAAGGACTTAGGGGAAGTGGCATATATTCTGGGCATTAAGATCTATAGAGATAGATTGAGAAGGCTTATAGGATTAAGCCAAGATACGTACATTGACAAAGTGTTTAAGCGGTTTAGCATGGGAGAGGCGAAGAAAGGGTTCTTGCCTATGTCACATGGCATACATCTTAGCAAGACTCAGTGTCCTTCGACTGCTGATGAGCGGGATCGCATGAGTAGAGTGTCATATGCCTCGGCTATTGGATCTATCATGTATGCAATGATAAGTACTCGCCCAGATGTTTCATATGCGCTAAGTATGACAAGCAGACACCAGTCTGATCCGGGTGAGAGTCACTGGACAGCGGTGAAAAATATTCTTAAGTACTTAAGAAGGACTAAAGATATGTTCCTCGTCTATGGAGGTGAGGAGGAGCTCGTTGTAACAGGTTACACCGATGCTAGTTTCCAAACCGACAGAGATGATTCAAAGTCACAATCAAGATTTGTGTTCACGCTAAATGGTGGTGCTGTTAGTTGGAAGAGTTCCAAGCAGGAGACGGTGGCCGATTCTATGACAGAAGTCAAGTACATCGTAGCTTCGGAAGCCGCGAAGGAGGGTGTTTGGATAAGCAATTTCCTTATTGAGCTTGGTGTGTACCGAATGCGTCCAGCCCATTGAATCTCTACTGTGATAACAATGGGGCAATTGCGCAAGCAAAGGAGCCCAGGAATCACCAGAAGAACAAACACATTATGCGGTGATTTCATCTCATTAGAGACTTCATTAATTGGGGTGAGATCAATATATGCAAAATACAGACGGATTTGAATATTTTTGATCCGTTGACAAAGCCTCTCCCGCAGTCTAAGCATGATGTGCACATAAGAGCTATGGGTATTAGATATATTCTAGATTGACTCTAGTGCAAGTGGGAGACTGTTGGAGGTATGCCCTAGAGGCAATCATAGAGATGATGATATCTGATTGTATCCATGATTTGTATATTGTGTTCATTGAATATCCACTAAAGGCTACTTGAATTGATCTGCAATTATATGAATTGTATGTGAAACTCTTTACTTGTATGGTTATTCTAAAAGTTGTCCCTAGTCGGAGTTCATGTGTGGACACACATGAGACTAGTACATGTATTAGTTGATGACTATGTTTCACAAGTTATGGACATGGAGGTGTCAAACTAATAATGTAGGCATATGTGGTTACGCTACCTGTACGCTTTGTCCTTAGACCTGAGATTGTCGCATGTACTCAAGATGTAGATCGACTTACTTAGGGGCTATCAAACGCTACACCGTAACAGGGTAGTTAAAAAGGTAGCTTTCGGGTTTGTCAGGAAGCATGCTATGAGGCATGGTCAATCAAGATGGGATTTGCCCCTCTCTGATTGAGAGTGATATCTCTGGGCCCCTCCAGTGATCGGATCCAGAAATGCATGGCCATGCTACGTACAGTTAAGAGTTAACCTACAAAGGGATTCGGAATCACAGGATCGAGAAAGAGCGGTCAGCTTGAAGCTAGACCAAATATTGTGAGGCAAAGGGAATAGCATGTACGTAATGTTGTGACGGTTTGTCTGATATGATCTTCGTGTGCGTATAGGAGTTGGCACGTCTTGCTAGAGGCCGCTACCGACTATTGGGCCGAGTAGGAGTACTCGGGCCATGTCTATACGTATCCGAACCCATAGGGTCACACACTTAACGGGCTGGAAGCCCAACTCGGATATGATCCGAGTTGGATCAGGTTTAGAAGTATTAATGGGCCTCGGACCTAGAGGCCCGTCAGCAATCTCTATAAATAGAGGGGTGGGGCCCCCTAGGGTTTCATCCCTTTGGCTGAAACACATCTGCCGCGCCTCCCACGCCCGCGCCATGTTGCAACTCGCGGACCTAGTAGTCCGGCTTGCGACGCTTCCTCCCTGCACGTGTGGATACCTTGGAGGTGTTGCACCTGCAGCGCTTGGACGAGCCGCCGACGAGCCACGACGAGCCACCGACGAGCCACAATGAGCCGCGGCACGAGGGCGATCTTGCTGCACGTGGACGAGGTGCTGAGGAGCTGCTCGACGTCGACGTGATCGACTACGTGTTCGACTACGCTGATCGACTTCGCTGCCCCGACGCGATTCTACATCTTCCGCACCAATGCGTCGAGTGGTAATCCCGTGATCCATATATGGTAGTTTTCTTGGTTTACGCGGTAGAATTTTTTTTTCTTTAGCCTAGCCTACCTCGTATCCCAACACTATGTTAATACAAACTGTACCAATCATTGGCGCCCAAATTCCTCAGCAGGGTTAGTTTGCTGCCACTTTTTTTTTAATTTTTGGGCCTATTAGGCTGTAGCTGTACCTCTTTATCTATTTGCTCCTTCGTTATGGATGAATAAAAAAATTGGTGTCCAAGTTGAAGCAGTGTACTTGTTCAAAAAAAGTTTAAGCAGTGTAGCCTCGCGCATTACCAAGAAACAAATGTGCTCTCAAATCTAGTTATGTAGATTTTTTTTGGGCGATGAATTTAGTCATTTAATTGTGCAATTCGCCTAGCTGTGTCCTGTCTAAAATTTGGATGGGGTTGGGTAACAAAATAACGCTGCATCAAGCTAGAACCTACAAGACAGTATAACTCGGGTAAAAGAAGGGCGAAGAACAAGAACAAGAAAAAAGGGAAAAGAAAAGAGCAAGAGCATACATGTTTGGTACGGGGTGCATTGCAAATGTATCACTTTTTCAAAAGGTGAAAACACATATAAAAGGGTACTTTAAAGTTTTAAAATAGAAATTTAAAACTTTGTGAATAACTTTATGAGGTTCATACTCATTCTAATTTAATTCACACAAAAAAAATTCACGTGAATATGCAATAAATGGAAAGTTTTGTCCTATATGCACATTCAATTGTGATTTGCCAGTTTTTCTATGAATTAAACTAGAATGTGTTTGAACCGCAACTATTGCAACAAAATATATTATAGCATGAAACAATGAACGTGCCAAGTTTCAGTGTTTTAAAATTCTTTAAAGGAAAAAGTCTAAATTACTTGGCTCAAGCATAGGCAAAGTCCAGATAACCCCTTAAACTATGTCTGGTTCTAGATTACCCCTAAACTATACCATTTTGTTCAATTTACCCCTTACACAATTTGTCCTTTTGTTTCTCCATACACAAGTGAAGTCTTAAGTTAAAATTTTGGGAGATGATAGAAGATATCATAACACATGTTAGAAAATACATCATAATTTTTTATCATTATATATTTTGATAGGGTATGGTATTTAATAATAAATTAATTCTTGGGATACAAAACTATACGAAAAATAATGATGAAAAATTCAAAATATATTTTTTGACATACATTGTGATGTTCACTACCACCCTGCACAATTTTAGATTGAAATTCAACTTTGTATGGAGATAAAAAAAGATAATTTATGTTTGGGGGAAAATTGAACTAAATGACATAGTTTATGGGTAAGTTGAACCAAAGAATAGTTTATGTGGTGAGATTTTAGTGATATTGAAGAGTAGTAATTTGAACTTTTTTCTACTTTTAAATTATAGAGTTCGGTGAGTTTTCATCGTTATTTCAAAAATTTGGCATAAATGAACATACAAATTTTGCACAGGAAATACAAGGATGTATAAGACCATACATGATACAACAACAATATGGTTGTCAAAAGAAAGGAAGCAAACACCAAACAATGAAAATGATGCAAACCACGGTCAACACTTCGCAACCAAGTGGACTTAATTTACATATATGTTACCTATACATGCGACTTAATTTACATATAGGTCATCACCACCTAAGTTTGTTATGTAAAAGTAGAAAACTTACATGTACTGTCAATAACCATGTCTGACACATCTTCTGCTTTTAACTATTCCCTGTATATCCTGCAAAACCACATCCATCTGAAAATTAAATGGAGATAATTGCAGTACAATAATTTACCTTCGAAGTGGCCAATGAATTACATACCCAATATATGGCTCAACCTCTTCGCAATTGTTTAGCATATTCCAAACTAGCTTCTCACAATCCGAATCAAGGTATGTAAGCTTCGGTGCTCCAAGTAGTTACACCATGGTGGAAACAAGATACATCGCATTCTCGTAAGAAATCAACATTCTCTCTGTTCCTGCCCTCCTAATTGAATCGTGTGTCAATATCATCATTTGCAAAGTATCTTGACCAAAATATCAAGCACTGAATAGCAATATATGCTTCTGCATCAGATCCTTCAGGCCTACCCTTATTTCTCACAAAATGCTTCAATATGCATAGACTTCTTTTGATAGGGTAAATCCATCCATATTGTATTGGGCCTCTTAGAACTGAGGTAAATGGACAGCCAAGTGCACCATAACATCAAAGAAGGCAGGAGGGTCAAGCTTGCACAAAATTATTGCAATATCTGGTTTCAATTTGTTCGGAACATGCAACTTTAGAGTTTTGCAACATAGTTGCTAAAAGAAGTTTCCTAATTTAGCAACAGCTGAATATATCTTCTTATCCATTAATCCTTGAAGGGAAGCAGGCAAAACCCTGTGATGTAGGATATAGCAATCATGAGTTTTTAGTCTTTGGAGTTTGCATTCTATAGTAGTAATACATCTTGATAAATTAGAAGCATATCCGTCTAGAACTTCACCTAACTTATAAAATCGTAACACCTTTTGTTTTATTTTCCCCATCTTATACGACACTACTGGCATTTTGCATAACTCTCTTTATGAATTCTGCATATGTAGATGTGGTCTAATGCCCATCTCTTCCAAATCAACCCTAGCATTAATTGTCTCCCTTGTCTTACCAGCATTTTTCAGTAATGTTCCAATAAGATTTTCACATATATTTTTCTCAATGTGCATGACATTTAGATTATGTGGTAGCTTCAGACTTGTCCACCATGACAAGTCAAATAAACAAACCATTCGGCTCCAACACTACATGGATTCCCACTTCCTTTTCTAATCTTGAGGAGGCTTTCCTAGTTTAACATCTTTGACCTTCTCCACTTGTTGTAGGAGCTCCTCAGTTCTGGCTTCTAACAGTTTTCAGAATTATCATCAAAGTCAATTCTCTTTCTTCTCCACGGATGGTCAGGTGGAAGGAAACGACAATGGATAATACCATATCTTCTTCTTCAATCTCCTTGAGGAAAGATCCTTGTCGCATTCCATCTTTTATATTTACATACTACTCATTTGAATGTAAGAGCAGTAAAGTTAACAGAAACAATAGGATTTATATCCTCATGGCTATGACATATTTATGAATTACCAGGTCAGGCTAGTTGTGAAGATGTATATCTATCGAGTGCGAGGCTTAAGGTCGTGGGTTCGTATTCCATGGACCATGCACGAGCTTATTATGCGTGACTTGTGAAAAAAAAAACTTTCTTTATTTTTTTAGCGCAAAACAAGTTAGTACTTGTTGGTAACACTAACCGATACTAATATGTACACTTTAGTACGATTATTTCACCTGGTATTGAAGGTACCGACTTAGCAGTATCGGTTGATCAACCAATACTAGGACGGGTACTAAAGGTCGAATCAATGTTTGCTAGTATAAAAGCATGACAAAATAATTGCATCCTTTTGGTACCGAAAAAATATCATGATTGTTGATTTTTGTGATGGTATATAACTTAATGCTGTACTGAAATGATAGTAAAACGGTCATGATTGTTGATTTTTTGAAATGATGTCTACATAGATTCCTTGAAAAGCACCAAGAAAACTAAACCTATGTCATTTCCTCACAACAGCGGCAAAACTTTGGGTAAGAACGGGATTTAATTTGGTGAGCAAGGATGCAGCAATAGCCGTGCACGTTTCATGGACGAGGTATAAGATAATGATTTTATATATACTCCTATGGACTGACTCTACGCCACCTGTGCATCCTATTCAACACAGGATACGTTATTAATTATACGATTGTCTAACAAATCAGCAATGATGAATAAGACAAACTTACCTTAAAACCATATCGGGGAGGTCCCATCTCATTGACATACCGTTATAATTTCAACTGGTAATAGTTTCATCCCCCATCACGCGGGTTTTGAAGATCCATGAGTAGGCAAGAGACAACCTTACGGACTGAAACATCTTAGTAGTCAGGGAAAAAGAAGGCAAATTAAGGTCGAGCGTCCCCCAGCTATGTCCAAGGAGGAGATCCCTTATCTCATGTTCATGTGCTCTGAACTTTATATCGCTGGGTTAGAGGGTCGGACGGTGGAGGTCACCAGGCTACTAGCTGGAAGCAGCCACGCGACGACAGCAAGAGCAAATGGTACTTCTACCTTTGCAACACCACCTTTCCCTAGTTTCGGCACAATTGTAGAACTTCTGATTACTTTCCGAGCACATCTGCAACTCGTGATTCTTGAAATCTGATCGCGCACGTTTCATTTTACTTGAGCCGTTCACCCTGGACGCTGCTGCACCACCCGCGAGGTGGCCGCGGAACGAAGCACGCTCCTGCACATCGCCGCCGGCCAGGGCCACTGCGATCTCATCACCGAGCTCTGCCTCCGGGACAGCGCCCTCCTCTCGTCGGTCAACTCATCATTGGACACGCCTCTTCACTACGCGGCGAGGGAGGGGCAGGCAGATGCGGTGGAGACCATTGTTCGGCTCGCCAGGTGTAGCGTGGAGGAGGACAGGCTGCCGGAGCTTCTCGGCGGCAAGAACGACGCCGGAGACACAGCGCTGCACGTGGCCGCGAGGCACGGCCACGGCGAGACGGTGGAGGTGCTGATGAAGCTGGCGCCCGAGCTGGCGGCGGAGGTGAACGGCGCCGCCGTGTCGCCGCTGTACCTGGCGGTGATGAGCGGGTCGGTGCACGCCGTGGAGGCGATAATTGGGTACAGGGACGCTTGTGCCGCTGGTTCCATGTTGCAGAACGCGCTGCACGCTGCTGTTCTCCAGAGCTCGGGTTAGTTCGTTGACACAAACTACTGGGCCATGTTGGTATTTTCTTCATTAATTAGTTATTGGTTTGACTGAAAAAAGAAGTGAGAACGAAGTTGTGGTCTGTGGACATGGATGGATGGCCATAATTCACACCCAGAGAGTTAGATCTGAGAACTAGAATAGTATTAATTTCCTGGTTAAAGGAATTCAGTGTTTTGGATCAACCATCTCAGCACACGGAAAAAGGAGAGTGAGATCTCGATTGAACAAAATCCTGCATATACCTGGTGCGGTATCCCTTATAAAACTAGTGCGTTATCAAACAATCTGTGGCCAAATTCATGAATGGGACTGATCGTGATGTCTACATATTTTGAGAAAGGAGAACTGGTAATTATCATTATCATAGCACCCAAAGATTTGACCAATTGACACGTACCAGGCATAGGCTAGTCAAATTAAATTAAAATATTCGAAGATAAGCCGTAGAGCAAGGCAGATCATCTTGGAGCTTTTCTCTAGTGTGAATAGGTCGCTACTCGAAAACTCACTATTAGTACTGGTTGAATAAACCTCTTTAGGCTCGGTTTCACGGCTGGTAAAAAGAAAACCGAGACTAAATGTCTCATTTTTAGTATTAGGCTCCTCATTCGGTACTAAAACGACTCTTTAATAGTGGTTGGTGGTACCAACCGATACTAAAGTGCCTACAAGATGATCAAATTTAGACAAGTACAAATACTCTCTCTCCTGTATTTTGTGCTCGACCAAAGCTCTTTTTTTCAGTAGTACCGGTCGAACTCTCTCTGGTATTTTTTTGCTGGACCGAAACTACTTTGTCTAGTAGTGGGTCTGTTATGAACACAATATGGCTTGGTAGGATAGGGAGGGCTCAACAAGGATGAGTTATATGGATTAGTAGTTCACAACCATTTTATTCGCTTAAACTACATATTTTCTCCCCAACATGATGGCTGCTATTTGAGAGTTGATACAATGTACTCTGCATAATGTGTGTCTCTCTCTCTCTCTATATATATTGCTTTAAGACAAAAGTTAATGATATGGACTTTGTTTTTATTCTATTCCTCCAACATGTGTTCAACGGTGCGTCCAAAACCCACATGCATTATTATGAAATGTTTTGAAAAAATTTATGGAATATTTCAAATTATTTCTGTAGAAATGGTTCCTTTGCTTCTACGATGGCGGCCATCACTTGCAACAGACCTTGACATCAACAAGAGCAGCCCACTACACTTTGCTTCATCCGACGGTGACTGCTCAATCATCGAAGAGATATTAACACATGCACCACCCAGCACTGCATACCTGCAGGACAACGAAGGCCTTTCGGCTCTGCATACTGCAGCACTGATGGGCAACGGACCTGCCGTCCGATTATTACTACAATTCTACCCAGCTTCTGCAGGCATTCGTGACAACCATGGCCGAAGCTTTCTGCATGCAGCTGCTTTGCAAGGGCACTCATCTATCATTTCACATGTTACAAAGGATCGGATGCTGCAAAATCTTTTGAATCAGCAAGACCGTGAAGGGAATACGGCACTTCACTTGGCGATGGAGGCAGGGGAATATGGAGTTGTTTCTAAGCTGTTATCCAGTGGTAAAGTTCAGGTTCACATTATGAACAGTGCAGGCCACACACCATCTGATATGATTGAGAAGTCCACAGGTTTCTACTCAATGGTAAGTAACATCCTGTCTTTTATCCTTAAAGCGGTACAGTTAGCAAAATTGCTTTCTTCCATGTAATCTATGCACTGCTAATAAATAGAATTTTATTGAATGATGTTACATACATATGACTTTATGATCATGCATGTCATGTGACACATTTGTGAACAAGCAGGTAAGATTAGTGATGAAGCTGTACGTCTATGGAGCACAATTCCGACCACAGAGGCAAGACCTTATAAAGAAATGGTCTGGCCAGGACCTCGTGAAATGGCGAGTGGCAACATCAAAGAATCTCGCGATTGTTTCCACCCTTGTGGCCACAGTTGCCTTCTCTGCAGCATTCAACGTGCCTGGTTCATATGGATCGGATGGAAAGGCCAATCTGAACCGGAATCGCATGTATAATGCCTTCCTTGTGCTGGACACCATTGCCGTGACCACTGCAGTGATGGCTACGATACTACTTGTTTACGGGAGAGCTTCTGGGTCCAATAACTCTTGGTTGGGTTTCATCATCTCAATGCACTTCCTTTGGTTGTCCCTTCTATGCATGATGCTCGGATTCTTCACGGCTATAGCTGCGACGAGTGATAGAAAATCTACGTCGAATGCATTGTATAGGGTGATCTACGCTGGGCTGTACATCTTGATAATGCTGCTCACAAGCCTTGCAATGCCAGGTTCACTTAGAGGAGTTTTGCGACTTCTATTAGGACGACAGCATCATCTCAAGAGGCGCATCAAACGGCAGTATCCCTTCGTAGTAGTTTATGCCTTCAACATGCTTTTATTCATAATTATAAACAATATAGCATTGGCTTCTGTAGACACAACTGCTAACCTGCGTTGATGTGGAGCGTTGATGTGTGTCCATGTACATCTATATCACGTGACACGGTATATGTTAAGGTTATTTGTACAATAGACTCTTAAGTATTGTAACAGTTTGTGATGTGGACATCCCAACCATACATAACCAAGATGCCTTGGTTACACCAAATGCATCATCGGTTTACGCCAAATCCACCTCCAGTTACGCATCATGAATCAAGTGCAAGATCGGTTACGCAAGAACAAGCATCGGATACACAAGCAGATGTGTATGAAGCACCCATTACGTGTGGCCTTTCTAAGAAACTCCAACCAGAGGTGCTCCTAGGGGGGAGTCGGTGACTACTGATATCTTGTACTCCTGGAAGTAGTGTTGTAGCTTCTGCGAGGTGAGCAATATTGCGTAGAGTAGCTTCTAAACCGAGGGTATCTGGTCTTTGAATCTGGTAGCACCTCACTGACGAAGTAGACGGGCCTCTGTACTTTGAATACATAGTCTGTACTTTGAATACATAGTCTGGTTCCGATCTTTCGACCACGATCGTGGTGCTAATGACATGAGTAATTGTGGCGATGTAGAGCAGCAAGTATTTGTTGGGTGTTGGAGCATTAAGAAGTTGTGGCTTTGATAGGAAGTCCTTGAGTAGTTTGAAGAAGGGTAGATGTTGACGGTAGTTACGCGCCAATTTATGAACCACAAGCGCATGAATCAGTTGTAGCTTTTCCCTTAGAGTATCCTCCAAGGTTTATCAATCCACAGAACAAGAGATTTACACGCTTACTAAGCACTAATGTATGTAACCGAAAGCTTTTTGTATTGGATAAGGTTATGCTAACAAAAGAACTAAGCTATCTAGATCAAAGCAGATACAGAGTAAAAAAGTTGTGAACAAGATAGATGGAACGCTTGTCCTAGGGATCTAGGATCACTTGTAGATGCAATCGTCAAGAGTGAACGAACTAGATCTAAGTGTTATTATGAGAGGATATGAACCATGCCCAACACTTTCCCTCTTGCATATTGTCACTGCTCAAGGATAATCAACTATTGGACAATAAGAACACAGCATGATGATCGTTATAGGTAAGCAATAAGGCAACCCAAAGTAGCGATGGTCAGCCATTATATGAAAAAGCATCATCAAGATATAAATTATAACATATAGATTTTCAACAAAAGGTTCGGCGATTACAAATCAAGCTCTCCATACAATCCTGATGACAAATAGAGACTTTACCCCATGATCTTACACATGTTGACACAAAAGGGGGTAAAGGATGCCCTGTAGATCAGCTGAACCAAAGGGGATGACGAACGAGGGTAGGAAAGCCCCATGCTGATCGGCCTGGGCACCTCCAAGCCGATCGGCTTGGGGTGTTTTCCCCTCCTCTGGTGCTCTGCTTCGCGTGGCCTCTTGCAGGTCCAATCTTCTCTCCATTTCCAACCTTGTGGCGGTGGTGGATGTTGTTTACATGGTGTTTCCTTCTTCTCTCCCTCCTCTTTAGCTTGTGGTCTTCAATGAGTATTTATAGTCCTTCGTGGGAGGCGGCCTTGGATGATTGTGTTGACGCTCGTTATGGACACACTTTTACCCCTGTTTATCTTCAATAATGATATAAATTTAATACCTAAACTATTTGTTACACCTAATAAACCGGTCATTTTCACATATGCAACATATTTTTAAGGATGTTCTATTTTTGCAGGGAATTAGACCTAAAAATATATTTTTGGATAAAGCACTAAACGAGCATCGAACTAGACGAAGACAAAGGCCAACGAGCCTAGCAAGGGCGTAGGCTGATCGACCCAGAGGAGCCCAAGCTGATCGGCCTAGGGTCCTTTGGTGCCCCCTGATGCCCATCTTTGGCAAGCAATCTGTCGAGATGACTTAAGGGTTAAGTTTGTGAAGATATGGCGAGGATGACTTCGGGATCAAAGAGGAATCAAAGAAGATCAAGCGGAGATTTAGAAAGTTATTGGTGATCAATCTCATCCCGAAGCTACCAACGTGCCAGGCTCACATGCAACTGAAAATAAGACTTATGAGCATCTAAGAAGACTTGGGGACGAAGCAGGACGTGAGAGGGCAAAAGAAAGGTCCAAGACGATTGGTCTGGACCCTCCTAAGCCGATCAGCCTGGAGGTTTCATTCTCCCCCTCGCCTTCCAGTGTTTGTCATGCGTTCATTGGACTATAAGTACCTCGAAAATCCATCGATCCCCAAAATCGAAGATGATGTACTCGATGTAAGGCAGCAGAGAAGTAGAAAGAGCTTGAGGGACATATTTCTGGAGAGCCGAGGGCTGTGCAGTTGTCAGGGGTTAGCATAGGCAAACCTTTGTCGGTGTGAGCACCCTGCGAGGAAGATCATGCTAGAGTCATGGAGCTAGGAGTCATCATGATCAAGGTAGGATCCCGGTGGGGATCTTGTGATGTACAATCATTCATAGTGAACTAATAGATGTGTTCATGCTTTTAGTGATCTAAGTACCTCTTTTGATGGTTTCATGCTTTATCGGGTTTTGTCGGCCATACATCCCCAGGCTCACCAAAAGATTTGTATGGACCCACTCAAGGAGACGTACTCGAGATGTATCAGGACATGAAGACTATGCTACAGGGCAACATAGACTACATGGAACTCCTGAAGGACTAGTCGGAATACAAGGAAACTACTCTACCGAGTTAGAGTACGACTTTGTAGTTGTGTCCGACTAATGCTCTTGTACCAAAGACTACCCTGTAACCCTGCTCCCCCGATATATAAGGGCGGGCAGGGACCCCCTCAAAAGGAAGTTCAATCGAATACAGGCATACAAGGCATAGGACGTAGGGTATTACACAAGCTAGCAGCCCGAACCTGCCTAAATTGTGTTCCTGCATCACTATCGACTTCTTGATTTCAGCGACACCCACCAACCAAAACACTATCTCAAGTACTCCCTTGATAGGTTGCCGGGTTAAAACACCGACAGCTGGCGCACCAGGTAGGGGCAGTCGCCAAAATTCTCTGCGCGAGGTCGATGGCTCCAGTCATCATCAAGCGTGTGTTTGTGTTTGAAGTGGGTGCAATGTTCGTTTTCAGCTCATGGCTCTGCATCGTTGACAGCATTGGAGGTTTCCAACGCTGCATCATTGAAGAACTGGAGAAGAAGCATCTCGGCGGAAACTTTCGTCGAAATGAAGAAGAAGATTTCATCGAGAAATTCAAATTTTTTTGATCTGAACAACACCGGGTTCGACCACAACTCGGACTCAACCACAACTCGGACTAGTCCGCGCAGACAGGCAATTCAGCCATCATATGGACTGGATACAAGTCCAAGCCAATTCTCGCTCGGACTCTGAAATGCGGTCACAGTTCATCAAAAAGCTCTATCCAAAGTCCAATCCGGACTGGAGTCAATTGAGGACCACGACTACAAATCGGACCCTCTTGAAGAACTCCCCTTATCAGGTCTGCAGCTGGGCCTGGTAATCACATCAACACTGCAAGGCAGATTCGTCTACTAGCTGGGCATGAAGCCATCCTTCCTTGCCCAGGACAACGAGTCACGTATTGTCGCACACTTGGATATCCTCCCTTATCAAGAGGGTACTCCGCTTTGACCAATCCGTGAAGAAGATGGCTCCACGGAGGTCATAGCATCAAGCTCTGGAAGCTACTCACCGGATAGGGAACTTTTTATTGTTGTTTCACCGACCGATGGAATAGGCACCAACGATCAACACTAGAGGACTCTTCGTTAGGAATGCCATGTTGAAGAAGTTCCAAAGATGAATTATCGGTTAACACCCCAGAAGATGAAACCTGCGACCAGAGAATAAAACGACGATCATGAAATGCTCAGAGAGCAGATTGTCGTCGACTACTTGCTGCAAGACTCCCCATAAGGAACCTTGATAGAGCATTTGAAGTAGTTGAATCACGGGAACATAACACTCCACTTGCAGCTGTCACTTTGATCAACCTTTTGACAACAATCATGCCCCAGGATAAGTTCAGCGAACTGATATCGCACTTGGCAGAGTGCGCGTACAGGCTCCTCGAAAAGGAAGCACCAATCCCATCCGTGCCTCACAACCCAAGTTAGCATGGCAGCAGCAGCTGAGACCATGCAAGATGCTCAAACCAACAGAGATGCAGCCAAGACGAAACAGAGACGCACGTGAAGCTCCAAGATGAAACAGAGATGCAGCCGAAGGTAGTCGTACAGCCTCCGCGGAAGGCCCACATCACCGCAGAGCTAATTCAGAACCCTCGCACATTAGCGATCTTAGGGAAAGACTAAACCACAACCGTGATGCTCGAGATATAATCAACAATCACCGCCGTGAACATGAAGCTGAGAGTGATGACAATGACCACTTTCCCACTTTTACAAGACGAATCATGAAGACTACTCTACCAGAGAAATTCAAACCAATAGGCATCACCAAGTATGATGGCAAACAAGACCTAGTTCAGTGGCTCCGCTGCTACTCACTAGCAGTCCAAGCTGTAAGCGGAAGCGATGATACAAAGGTCATCCACTTCCCCATATGCATGGAACCCGCGCCAATAACCTAGCTCGAATCCTTGGAGCCTAATTCCATCGACTCATAGTCTGATCTAAAGAAAGCTTTTACAAGCAACTACGCGGGAGCTATGCAGCGCCCTAGCAATAGAATTGACTTGGCTCAGGTTAAGCAGCAAAAGGATGAATCCCTATGCAGCTACCTATGCCGCGTTTTTGACAAAAAGGCTACAATTGTTGACATCTCAGAGGTAGATGTGATAGAATGCTTTCAAAACGGCCTCTGGGACCGACACATGATCCAAGACTTTTGCAGACGCTGTCCAACGGATGTCAAAGAACTCAAAATTATGGCTCAATCATGGGCAGACGAAGAAGATAAGGAACGGGAAAGGTTCGACTCACACCGCAATCGCAGACGTGACAACAACAACAAAGGCAACAACCAAGAACAAGATAGAAACCACAATGGTGATCACTGAAACAACTACTCGGGCAATCAGAATCGCAAGCGCAAACCAGACAATACCGTTGCAGCAATGTCAAACTCAAGCAAGAAAGGACCAGACAAACGAAATGATGGCCCTTCATTCAATGAACTACATAATGAAACAATGCCCATGGCACCCGCACAGCAAGCATGCTGCAATAGACTGCTACAGCCTTTGGAGAGTAATGCAAGAGTTGCCAGAACCTCCTGCCAACAACAATAGCAATAACAACAATAAGGACAATGGCAAGGGCAAGATGGATAAAACTAAAGACGGCGAAGACAAGTTCCAAATAGCGTCTAAAATTATCAACGTCATTTTCGGTGGAATTCCAGGCATTACCTCCAAGCAATCTAACAAATTAGTACTTAGAGAAATCATGGCAATCAAACCAACCACCCCCATACCTCTCAAATGGTCTGAGGTACCCATTACATTCAGCAAAAAGGATCAATGGACCAACTTCTCACAACCAGGATGTTTTCCTCAGGTACTAGACCCAGTTGTCGCAGGCTCAAGACTAACCAAAGTACTCATCGACGGTGGCAGTGGACTCAATGTCATTTTCACCAAGACTCTAAACAAGATGGGCCTCGACATCACTGAAATGCTTACCCCAATGAATTCTTTCTTCTATGGAATCGTCCCAGCCAACACAGCTATCCCACTAGGACAAGTCGTCCTACCTGTCACCCTCGGCACCAAAGAGCATTACCGCACAGAGTACATCAAGTTGGTGGTGGCTGACTTCGAGACTTCTTACCACGCCATTCTCGGAAGACCAGCCCAAGTTCATGGCCATCCCACACTATGTGTACCTGCTACTGAAAATGCCTGGACCGAAAGGAGAACTATCTCTTCGTGGAGACCTACGATGATCCTATGAATGCGACACGGAAGCTGTTGAGATAGCCGCAACTACTCAAGTCCCCAACTCTATGCAACAAGTTTTCACTACGTCAAAGAAGCTCACCCTGGCAAAACTCAAAATTCCAGAGAACAAGTCGGGAGCTACTAAAGTCAAGCTAGCAAATGACAAGGACTTCAAAGCCATTGACCTCGAGACTGGCGACTCATCCAATGCAAAACAGCCCTGATCGGAATAGGTCTAGATCTAAATAGGAAAGCGCGCTCGTCGGTTTCCTTCAGGCAAACAGAGATATTTTCACGTGGAAACCGGCTGACATGCTAGGTGTGCCCAAGGAACTGATCAAGCACTCACTCAACATCGATCCTAAAGCTACTCCAAAAAGATAGCGACTACGAAGATTCGCTCAAGACAGAAGAGACGCAATTAAGAAAGAGCTAGCCAAATTACTCGCAGTAGGCTTCATAAAGGAAGTTTTCCACCCTGATTGGCTAGCCAACCTAGTTTTAGTTTGAAAGAAGAATAACAGTGAGTGGAGGATGTGTGTCGACTACATAGATCTTAACAAGCATTGTCCCAAAGATCCCTTTGGGCTCCCCAGAATCGACCAAGTAGTCGACTCCACAGCTGGATGCGTACTACTCTGTTTCCTCGATTGCTACTCGGGATATCACCAGATAGCACTCAAGGAAGAAGATCAAGCCAAGATCGTGTTCATCACCCTTTTTGGAGCATTTTGCTACAAGGCAATGTCCTTTGGGCTGAAGAACGTAGGAGCGACTTATCAACATGCAATTCAATATGCTTTGAGAAATAACTACACCGCAACGTAGAAGCTTACGTGGACAATGTAGTAGTCAAAACTAGGAATCCAAACGATCTGATCGCAGACTTAGAAGAAACTTTCAAAAGCTTGCGAGCGTTCCAATGGAAACTCAATTGTACCAAGTGCGTTTTTGGTGTACCATCGGGGAAACTACTCAGGTTCATCATTAGCCATCGAGGCATCAAGGAAAACCCTGAGAAAATCTCTGCCATCAGCAATATGCAAGCCCTATCCAGCGTAAAAGATATGCAGAAGCTCACAGGCTGCATGGCGGCCCTAAACAGATTCATATCAAGACTTGGAGAATGGGGTCTACCCTTCTTCAAATTACTCAAGCAACAAGACAAGTTTCAATAGACAGAAGAGGTGGATAAGACTCCATTACAGCTGAAAGACTTCGTGCCAAAGCCACCGATCCTCACAGCTCCAACACCAAACGAAGACTTGCTCTTGTACATCACCGCAACCACTCATGTTGTCAGCACAGCAATACTAATTGAAACGTCTGAACCAGACCACGTCTACAAAAGTCCAAAGACCACTCTCTCGGACTCCAAGACACGGTACTCGCCGGTCTAGAAGTTACTCTACGCCATACTACTCACTTCACGGAAATTGCGACACTTCTTCTAGGAACACAACATATCCGTCATCACTGACTTCTCGCTCGGTGAAATCCTTCACAATCAGAATGCCACGTGCAGAATCTCAAAGTGGGCAGTGGAACTTAGAGCATTGTCCTTGGAATTTAAACCTAGAACAACAATTAAGTCCCAAGCTCTAGTCGACTTCATGGCTGAGTGGAGGGAAAACCAATTACCTACACCGGTAGAACGCCCTGAACACTGGCTCATGTACTTCGATGGATCTCTCAAGATTGAGGGAGCCGGCGCATGAGTACTCTTAATATCCCCAAAAGGCGAACAACTCAAGTACGTTCTTCAAATCTTTTGGGAAGCGTCAAATAACGAAATCGAGTACGAAGCACTACTACACAGTCTTCGCCTAGCAATTTCACTAGGTATCAAAATATTACTAATCTACGATGACTCATTAGTAGTCATCAACCAAGTCAATGACAAGTGGGATTGCAACAAGGCAAACATGGACACATAGTGCAGGGAAGTCCGCAAACTAGAGAACAAGTTCTCTGACCTCGAATTTCACCATGTGGTCCGTGATAACAACGTTGCTGCTGACGTTTTATCCAAAATGGGTTCAACAAGCGCAGAAGTCCCAGTAGGCACTTTTGTTCACAAACTTCGCAAGTCGTCCATAACACAACAAGAAACTCCATCAACCACCAGTAAGAATCCACCAGAACCTGACCGGGAGATCATTATGATCGAGGTAGACTGGAGGACTCCTTTTATCCACTACATTAAAGAGCACAAGCTACCTTCCGATAAGACGCAGGCAGAACAAGTCTCACGACAAGGCAAAAAGCTATGTTCTAGTCGGAGATAAGCTCTACAGAAGAGAAGCGTCCTCGGGAGTACTCATGAAGTGCGTCACTCATGAGAACGGCAAGGACATCTTCAAGGAAATACATAAAGGAATCTGCGGGAATCACTTATCCTCAAGAACAATAGTAGGCAAAGCTTTCAGAGCAGGATTTACTAGACAACTGCGCTGGTAGATGCAGAGGAACTGGTCCACATATGTCAAGGCTACCAATTTTTCACCAAGCAACAACATGTTCCAGCCTACAAACTCATCACCATACCTCCGACATGGCCTTTCGCATGCTGGGGACTCGACATGATTGGTCCGCTCCCAACAGCCCTAGGAGGATTTAATTGAGTTCTCATCACCATCGATAAGTGCACCAAATGGATTGAGGTAAAACCTGTCACTTGTCCCAAGGCTGATAAAGTTCTAGACTTCTTGGATGAGATCATACACCGCTACAGATTCCCAAACAGAATTATCACACACCTAGGCTCAAATTTTAACAATCACGAGTTCTGGGAGTACTACGAGAATAGGGGAATCGATGTTCGCTATGTCTCCGTCGCTCACCCAAGAGCCAACGGTCAGGTTGAGTGAGCCAACGACATGATACTTACAGCTCTCAAGAAAAGGCTGCACGACATTGGCTGTTGCAAAGGAGGCAAGTGGCTTAAAGAACTACCCAACATCCTCTGGGGGCTACGTACTCAACCGTGCAAGCCTACTGGGTAGTCGTCCTACTTCCTTGTGTTTGGGTCAGAAGACATACTCCCTACTAACGTCATGTGGAGGTCCCCTACGGTCAAGCAATACGACGAAGGGGCAGTAGAGGAAACAAGGCGCATAGACCTCGACAGCTTGGAAGAATCATGCTATGCAGCACTCGTATAGTCAGCAAGATACCTTGAAGGACTACGCCGTCACCACGATCGCAACGTCAAAAAACGTTCTTTCAACATTGGCGACATGGTCCTCAAACATATTCAAGACACAACGGAGCTGCACAAACTCAACTCGCCGTGGGAAGGGCCTTACATTGTGTCCAAAGTCACAGGATCAGGATCGTATAGGCTACAACAACTCTCCGGCGAAGAAGTCGTGAACTCCTAGAACATTGAGCACCTATGTCGCTACTACCCATAGTTAGTAGACTAAGCGGCACTGTACTCAGGCCACCGGCCTCAACCTTTCATTTATGATCAATAAATTTCCTTTCGACAACTACCGACTACTCGTCTTTGCCTATAACTAGCGGCTCGCAAAGGCGGGTCAGCTGCAACTCGAGATATTCAGCTCTACGAGCCTCTGCGCTCTAACTTCAACTTGTTTCAACAAGTCTAGCGGCTCGCAAAGGCGGGTCAGTTGCAACTTGAGCTATTCAGCTCTAGAAGCCTCTACGCTCTTACTTCGACTTGTTTCAACAAGTCTAGTGGCTTGCAAAGGCGGGTTAGCTACAAATTGAGCTACTCAGCTCTATGAGCCTCTGCGCTTTGACTTCGACTTATTCCAGCAAGTCTAGCAATTTGCAAAAGCGAGTCAGCTGCAACTTGAGCTCTTCAGCTCCACGAGCCCCAGCGCTCTGCTTTTTGATTTGTTAGCACAAGTCTGTTGGTGCTGAAAATCAGCCGATGACCCTTAGCGTCGGCCACACAACCTGGGAGAATCTGCTCAACTCCTGTTCGGGTTATTGCCCTGGTGCGGTTCGCGTGGCGTGTCAGTCAATCTGACCTATTGATTGACAAGGAAAGAAAGGTATTAAATTCTAGGGGTTTCGATGGCTAAACTTCCGATCTACCTTGAAAAGCGTATTAGCGAATCGGCCGATTTACTGTGTAAGTGACCGGCTATAGAGCAGCCGATGACCACGTAGCGATCGTAAAGAAACTACTAGTGCAATCTAAACAACACTACGAAGCAACACTTGAAATACATCTAATCGGCTATTGTGATAAATAAAAATAATAACAAAAAAGTCGACAGTTCGTATCTCAAGCTGGATAATTGGTGATAAAACTAAAACAACAAATAAAACCTTTAGTTTTAGTTGATATCAATAACTGGTGAATAAATCTAAATGAAACAATAGCGATGCACCCGAAGTTAAAGCTTAGATACTACTCGATAAGTGGAACTTATAGAATCGGCCGGAGATCGTGTCGATGCAGTCCTGCCAATCCGTACGAACTCGTGAAAGAGAAAATATTTTGGCGAAGTCGCTGGCTTGAAAGTAAAGTACGAGGAAAAAGTAGATTTGTTGTATTGATTGGTATTGTTGTTATTTACAAGCCTCATGAGGAAGCTATTTATACCCTATTACAACCAATTTCTTAACCGACTAGAATCTATCTCTAATTTTAAACGATAACAAATATTTACAAACACAACTCGTATCAGAGTTGGTTATTATCCCCCCACGGGCCAATCTCCTTTTTTCAAGTAATCTTCATCTTGGCCCACCTCAGGCCCATACCAGCCAAGCTATCCCGACCCCTAATCGGCCAGCCTCTATCAACTCCCTCTGCCAGTCGGCCGAAACACTGTAGCTTTAATCACCCGATTCCCAACTGTAGCTTCTATTCTCCGCATCGACCCCCTTTCTTCTCCTTTGACACCGATTCCAAGCACGTGTCAAAATCTGGCATCAACACATGCCCCCCAATTTTGGAGTAAAACACAACTTTTGCTTCAAAATTTTTTCAACTCTAACTCCTTCCCCGAAGAAAATGCAACAGCAGGCGCGACGAAAGCTCCTTTCCATTCCGTAGTCTTCTCTCTGATGATTGCAATCTTTTGAACTAGGCGCCCGCAAGCAACCGCTCTTCCCAAAATTCGTGTAGACGGCGCGGTAAAAATCCCACCTTTACCCTTCTCTCGAACTGTCCTTAAATATTTGCATCCTTCGCCACTTCTTCTCCACAAACTCAGAAGCCTTCCTTCTCCGGCGAATCACCTCCCACCACATTCCGGCGCCCTTTCAGCTTCCAGCTACATCCCTCTGGCGATTCTCCCTTCATCTTCTAATCATCTCACTCTTGTTCATTCCAATGGCGATCCCATCGGCGACCATGGCCTTCATCCTAGAGGTAAATACCCCGAATTGTTTTCCCTTTTCACCTTTTTACCGTTTCACATATTTTTTTCAGATCTGTTCTTAGCTTTCCCTTTATATCTTCTTAGGACCTTAGGCATAGGATCACCATCCCTATCTCTGATGCATCCGGCCTCATCAGTCTTGGCCCCATGGGGAATCCAGATCCCACTGAATTGATCAACTTGGAAACCCACAGGATCCCCTTCAAGCAATCGCCCATGAATCTAAGCCATTGGACAGGTGCATTTAGGTCTTGGCCAAACGAAACCCCTTGCTGGAGGGAATGGTTTCAGAGAATGTCCAACACCAAGAGAGTTCTTTGGGATGAAATGAAAATCGGCCACTGCATAAACTTGTCCTTATCTCAACTAGAGAGGAATGATTCTTTGGTCATCGCAGCGTCTTCTTCTGGTCTGACGCACTCAATGCGTTCCTCTTCAGCCACGGGCCCATGACCCCTACTTTGGCCAATGTCCTGATGCTGACCGGCCTTGACGTCTCCTCTCGTGACTCACCCTTTGATTTTCTGGTCAAGCCCACTCATCGTCTGGAAACAAAAGGAATCGGTGGGTGAAAGGGCTTCATTGAGAAAAATATGAAGACTGGACCTATCAGCAACAGAGAGTACACAGCTTTTCTGATGATGTGGCTAGAGAAGCACTTCTTCTGCGGCAGAGCAGTTGGCCCTTCTTTCAGCACACAAGCCCTGGCCGAGGCCCTAGCAAGAGGCTCTACTGTCCCTTTGGGAAAACACCTGCTAGGATCAGCTTATTATATGATGCACCAGATCATTGTCAAGCTATCATTCGGAGAGCCGATTGGGAACCCTGGTGGTTTATCACCCTCTGGCTTAACTTATACATGAGCAAGGTCTCCAGGGAACGAGTCGAGACCAAGACGTTCCCCAATATTGAATCGGAGGATGACCCAACATCAAGATGGCATTGCACCTCCTTTGGTGAGGCAGTGTCAGCTTTTTCTAGCAGCAGATTCACCCCGACGAAAATAGCCGAGTACTTCAGATGTTTCTATATCGGCTTTAGTGAAGAAACCACAAGCTGGTATCCATATCAAAGAGACGAACCACTCTTTGAAAACCCTGATTGCTTTGACTCAACCAGTAGCTCTTTTGAGAACGAGCTTATGGACATCTTGATCGAACCCGGGATTCTGCCAGCAAACTTCTTCTTGGGAAAGGACTCCCCAACTTATGAGATCCAACTCTGAAAGTTTGTGAAAAGGTTCTTTCTCCTCCTCTTTTTGCCATTCCAGTCCAAGATCCTCCTTCACAGCAATAATTCTGGTATGAAAATCAGTGAAACAAATAGATATTCACCTTAGACTTTCCATGTTCGTTTTCTTGTCTTGGAAAAACAGACAAGCTACCAACATCAGGTCCATAAAGCCCAAACTTCATGTGTGCACCTTTATCCTCCTGAACCTTTTCATTGCTACCATTTAAAATACCAGATATATACCGTAAAACCTTTTTGAGAACTGGATGTCCTGTTTCAGCAATTGGAACTCTCCAATCATCTTTAAGGGGAGGATGACTTGTCAATACAACTTTCAAAGCTTGTCTCATTTTCTTTAGCGCGAAGTGGCGTATCCTATAAATTCCAGAAAATAATCCAGCTCTAGCCAATGAGGACCTCAGCGCCAGGGTAATCAATACACAGTCCCAGAAGTCATGAAGTCGACGTCGGAAGCCATCCAGTTAAGGTGGGGTACACACTGAAGGACTGCGGGGAGGGTTTAACAGAGAAATGGGTAAAAAATGCTAGCAGACCAAACTCTTTTATTCTAAATAGCTCAACAATCCTACAAATGTAATTGACGAAGATTTTACCTCTTCACACAACTTTTCATAATACGGTGAGCGAATTTCCACACGGACTCCATCAATGACAAATATAATACTCGAGTCAAAGTTTCCGTTCCAACTTAACCCTGCATTATGAGAAAAAAACAAGTTCTTCCAATAAATCAAGTCCAAGAACTCTCCCGATCTTTGTAGTATTAGCAACATCCAAGGAAGTACCATCAACAAATATAGTTTTTAATTCAGAGAACTCATTACCAGGTATCTGAACAAACTCCTCGAGTGATATTTCCCTTGTTTCAGGAACAATTTGAGGACCAGGCATAGACTTTTCATGTGATATATCCTCTTCTGTATATGGTCTCATGGAATAGGTACATGAACTTGGAGTCCATGTTTTAGGAACTAAGTGAGAGCCATGAAGATTATCTCTCTGAAAAAAAACACAATTTTAGCCTTCGCATAATACAACAATGAGGACAAAATGCATTGCTTATTGCCACAACTGATTGTACACTAATTTTCTTCAATGTAAAATGCACTTTCAAACAACAAACGCGACATGACTTGCAAGAAAGATAAGATTTCATGTATACAGTAATAGTATGTATACAGTATACAGATATCACCAGTAGAAATAGAAATGGAAAAAGGAAGACCTGTTATAAATCAAATGTGATGGTAACATAGTAAAAAAAGAGACAAAGTCATTGCAATTAGAGATATATTTGATTTCGCCAACCAGTAAAAAATTGTAACAAAGCATAAAATGATTCATTTTATGGTCAATGTTATGCATACCAAAAGAGCTGCATCGGTCCCGAATACAATTGTGTAAAGCTGTGGTCCAAATATAATCCGTCACCATGTGATGTAATCCCTTCCGAATCTGGCTTCATGAATGAGGTAGATGCTTAGTACTTCTTTCAGTAACAAAGTAAGAACCCTGAAGAGAGAGCACACAATTTAATCCTCAGTATAATATAACAATGAACAACACAAAATGCATTGTTTATAGCTACCATCAATTGTACTAACGCTAATATTCTTCAATGCAAAATGAATTTTCAAACAAGAACAAAGGCAACATGACTTGCAAGGAAGATAAAATTTCATGTACATGGGGAGAGTAAATTGCATTTGGCTATGTCTACAGCATACATATATCACAGATAGAAATAGAAATGGAAAAGGAAAAGATTACACGATGATAACAAAGCATTGCAGGTACAGATATATTTGATATCACCAACATAGTAAATGATTTTTTTTTGGTCCACGTTATACATACCGAAGGAGCTGCATCAAGCCCCATATAAATTGATGTGAAGTTGCTGTCCAAATATACTCCGTCACCGTTGACCTAACAAACCACAGCTAAGAATGGTCACAAGGTAATTTCAATCACACAAAGAAATTATGAAAAATACAGAATAGCATACCTCATGAAGCGTCAGCTAAACTGCACTAGTTCTTAAATAATTTGAATCAATGACTAAAGAAAGTAATACTCCATTGATCTGCATAAGATCAAAACGGGTCAAAAAGGAAAAAATAGAAGGCACCTAAACATAGCTCCTAAAGTAATAAAATACAGCAAACGTTGAGTTTTCACCTTAACTATAGTATTTTAATGATTGTTCCAGTACAGAATGCATGGAACATTTTCAACGAGGTCTTCTTGTAGGGAAACCAAGCTGTAGCATTGGCACATGGTTATTTAAAATATTAACCAGTGGCAAACAACAAATAGACTGAATTAGAAAATTTGCACTAACGACATAATCAATGCTCATGATAAACTTGCTTACCCCAGCAGCAATCCAACCATGTCGAAGATTGAGATCTAAGCAATCAAGGAGCAACCACTCCGGTGTCATCGTAAAACCATCTGTTCTGCAATGTCAAAATTGCAAATATCAGAACGCCAGCAGCCAACGCGAACAACAAAGCAAAGAGACAGAACCAATATGGAAATCTAGAACTACAATCACCTGGTGAAGACAACGTCCACATCAAACCCTGTGGCCAGTGTCTGCGCCACATCCCATATCTTTCTTTGTATTTCAGAACAATGGGCCTATTGAAAAAAATATATCCACAACCTTAGGCTGAAGGCCATGAATGCAACCAAAATCGAGTTTGCAAGAGTTGCGAACCTGCATTTTCATACTTTCTTTAAGAAAAGAGACAACAAGGTTAAGTAGATATTCCATTGACACCACAGTTTCATGTGGTTCAAAAAAGATGTCCTCCTTGAGCAGTAGAACATTGCCTGTGGTAAAAAACAGAATAAATCCAAATCATGAGGAAATAAAATACAAAAATTGAAAGTAAAGCCAATTTCACTTACAGACTGCAATAAGGGCGCATGGGCCATCATTTATCTGGTGGTTAACATGGGTAGATCGTCCGAAAAAATCAATAGGCCTTATATTCAAGTTGACACGCATGCCCTGCGAGAAACAGGTTTGAGGGGCAACATTTTCCAACAATACATGAAATCATTCTAGCAATTTTGCGCTAACAGATATATTTGCTTTCGACTCGATATTCCCATCATCTTTCTCCTCGGTCTTCTCATCATCTCTGTCCTCATTGCTATCCTCCTCTCGGTTAGCATAGTATAATCACATGCAACATATAAAGATCAACTAACATACCTGTGTTAACCTTTCCCACACCGCATCGGTTTCAGTACTGAACAAGGACAAATCGTTCAGCAACACATATATTTTGTCTTCAAACTATACAATAAAAGGAATGTATTAGGAGGAAAGGTTCACTCACTTTAATAAGGGAAGGGTCACTATCTCTGAACAAATCAATAGCTCACCTTAGATATTGTAATTAATTTTTCATTCTAAATCAGGACAGCTGGCTGTCTCGCTTTGAGGTGATCGTGTAATGAAGAGAATCTGCACCCAGTGACATATACTGAGTTTTAGAAGCAACAAAAAAAGTAACACTTGAACGTATATAAACTTCCATTTACCCATATGGGGTTAGCTGACACTACGGGAACCATACAATTTGCCGAGTGCCACAGGCACTCGGCGAAGACACAAAAACACTCGGCAAAGGCTTTGCCAAGTGTAACACTCGGCAAACAGCACACGGCAAATTTTGTGTCGGCAAAGACTAGTTTGCCGAGTGTCAAAACGCGAGCACTCGGCAAACATTTTGCCGACGGCCAAAAAGCACTCGGCGAAAAGATGTACTCGGCGAAATACGCGTTGACGGCGTCGGGGGTAACGGCAGGTTTGCTGAGTGCCAGACGGGAGGCACTCGGCAAACAACCTGCGCATGAACCTGGGAAATGCACGTTTGCCGAGTGTCAAAGCCAAAACACTCGGCAAAGTGCCCAGAACCCCCCTTTTTTTCCCGTTTTGCCACGTATAACGGACCCCTCTCAATTCACAATACATATCATCACAGGCATTTGTAATAAACAATCACATGCATAATTCACAACCACCATTAGAAACATTATTCATAAACACCGCAGGCATAATTCAACATAAGCACGAAACAATCCATAAATCCAAGTTCAAGTCACAATTTAGTTTCAACCAAGTTCACAACCAAGTCTAGTTCCGTGGAGGCCAAGGAGACCACTGCGACAAATCTTGATCTTCATTATTCGAAGCCGCCAATTGATTCTGCATATAGGATAGGACATTCTGAGCTAACATCTAAAGTTGTCAAAATTAAAGTATTGAATCTAAAGCACAATGTGTCAAGTGACTCACAGGAGTAGTCGTGGGTGGCTGAGGCAGAGGGAACATCATCGGCGGTGGCGGAGGCAAAGACTGACCCATGCTCGAAGCAAAATTCTGCATGTACTGGAACATCTGCTCCATCCTAATCCGATTTTCTTCCTCCATCCTCCGCCGCATGTCCTCCATCTACGCCGCCATCTCCTCTTGTTTCTTCCTTGCTTCTTCCACCTGGGCCTACAATATTTCATTGCAATGTTATAATGCAAAGCTAAAGTATAACAACAAACGAACGATGAATGGAAGAGAAAGAACCTGGAGAGCCTCCATCTGGAACTGTGCAGTGGTGGGTCGTGGCCGTATCGCCGGGCTCGAGTCTGTGCTCCTAGCTCGGATCTGGGAGAGAGTGGGAGTAGAGGCCGTGTCGATTATGCTGTCGCCAATCCAATATCGGCCATGCTTCTTGCCTCCTCCCACCCTCATCACAATTTCTCCATCAATGTCCTCGGAGCTCGGATCGAAGTCTGGCCCGTGAACCTCCCTAGCCATCTTTGTATACTCGCTGACGCGGCTGTGTATGCTAGGGTGGCTGTACGCCTCGGACGGGTCGTCTGGGTTGAAATCGATATCGGCCGTTGTCTTGCCCTTTTTGGAGAGGACCCATGCCTTGAGCTGGGAGCAAGGTCGGCCATCATGTGACGCCGACTGCGGTAAAAAATACAAAATGATTAAGAATTATGTAGAACTGAACGTTAGAATAAAGAATTGAAGTTGCGTACCCATTTTTCTCTATATTCATCAAGGCTTAGGCTGCCTTGATGGTGTGGTGCAGTCGGCATCTGCAAACGCCGCTGCCGGCAAGCAAGGTGGTTCTCCAACCACCCGGGCTCCAACCACACGTCGACCATCCTCTCCCAGCACGGCATATGCGCACGACACCACCACGGAGGCACCTACATCATCAAGCATGTGACATATGAAAAAGAAAATGAGTCTAATTAATCTTAAATAGTAAGTATCAATGTTCTTTACTTACCCTCATGAATTGGTCCTTAGTCAGGTTCATTGTTCTTGCCTCCTCTTTTCTAACCTTCATATGTCTGTATTGAGCGTGGAATTCGATGATGGCCTGGATGCGCGCCTCGTAATGCATGTCCTTCACGAGCTTCTTGGCGGCTACATCACAGACGGCCTTCGCCTTGGCCTCGAATCCCTCCTGGCATCTATAGAAATCCTGCATATAGACGCGTATACAGTTATTATTTCAAGAATGTTGAAAGTAGGTGATGTATTGAGCAATTTAGTGCGAGGAGTACTTACCCACAGCTCGGCCTTGACCCGCTCCGCTATGTTGGGGAATCTCCTCTGTTGACGATCAGGGACGTCGGGGGCGGCGACGTAGTGGTCCCACGTGTAGGTCGGCTTCTGCTGTCCGGCGTACACCACCAAGCCAGGGAAGTGAACCCTGCACAAAAGGCCAAGGATCCCGTTGGCCTTATGGTTGTGGTCACCCCCACTAAGCTTAATCCAACTCCTGCACAAGTCATTAATATAAATTATTAGTTTTTGTAACTTTCAACATAAGAACATTATTAAGAATATTTAAAGTTACTTACTTGGTCCCAACCGGTTTAATCAGCGGGCGTAAATGCTCAGGTATCGGCCGCTTCGGGAGGGATGAGGGACCTCGCAACCATATCTTGGACTGGGCATCCCCTGCCTCCCCATCCCCCTCCTGCTCCTGCTGCTCCTCCTCCTCCGCCTCCTCCGCCTCGTCGTCCCCAGAGGCGTGGGCGGAAGGTACCTCCTCCTCCTCCTCCTCCTCCTCCTCCTCCTCCTCCACCTCAGGTTCAGGCGACGGGGGCCTCACCGCTATACCCTTCCCTCGAGACCTCTGGACCACCTCCTCCTCCTCCTCCTCCTCCTCAACCCTACGTCAAGGCCTGCCTCGACGCCTCCCTCAACCGCTCCCTGAACGTGACCCTGACCCTGAACCAGTCCCTGACGCGGCCAGTCTCTCGCAAATCGACGTGAGCTTCCTCATACCGCCCACCATTGCTCAATGATCTGCAATTAAAAAGAGTAAACCAGTCAGCATAGACAAACAAAACATAATTACAAAGATATGCAAATTATAATTAAATTATAACTAAATTGGTACGAATCATACATGTATTAGAAATAATCATCATGATCGGGATTAGCTGGATCATAAGTCTCATCATCACTATCACGCGTGTCGATATAGTCAAGCCCGTGCTCCGAAGGAGGAATGTCGTCATCACTATCATTAGCTAACTGTAATGTTGAAGTAATTCTAAGTCCTTCACATTCTGAACCTCGTCTCCACCGTCCTCTGCGGCAACCCTCTCGTTGTCTACTTCCATTCCGATCGCTTCGGTTAAATCTATCACAAAACTCCCTTCGACCCTATCTTCTTGGAATAACTCTCCTTCGTACGTGTCAGGGTCTATATTGTAATCTTCATTGTTTGGTACAGGTAGTTTACCGTGTGGCGATACCTTGTACACAACATCCCAACCCTTAAGATGGTTGTCGGTTTGGCACGGGTATGACAAATAATAAACTTGCGTGGCCTGTTGAGCCACAATATAGACATCGTCTCCTGGTAACCTGGATGACTGTCGAATTTCGACTAGCCCAAGATTAGGGGCCCGTCTCACGACAGATGGATCAAACCAATGGCATTTGAATATAACTGGATTAAGAGGTTTGCACCCATGAAAAGTGAGTTCGTATATTTCTTCAATTCTTCCGTAGTACTCGACCCCATCAGAGCCTGGCGTGAAAACTCCGGTATTTGTGGTTCTTCGATTGGACCGACTCTACTCGTGCCTTGTTGTGTGAAAACGATATCCGTTGATGTCATAACCGGCAAACGATCTGACCCTATAGTCACAACCATCGGCAACCTGTCTCAACTCGACATTCATAGACGCATCGGTTCGGCCCTGCAAGTTCAAATAGGGCGGTTCGTTATATTAATTGTATGTACGAGAATGTCCGAAGAAATGAAATTGTACCTTCTGTTTGAACCAAGAAATGAAATCGGGCATTCCATTTCCCGCACCCTCTTTGAGAAGAGTCTCAGCTTCGTGTGGGTACGGTTGCCTTGATTTACGCCAGAATTGACGATGAAATTGCCTGTAGCAACGAGAAATATATGTTTAGGCAAGAGAATGGTGACTAATTCAAAACAAGTTTGTTGAGAACTTACATCATGTACGGCTCCACCTCAGATAGGTTGGTCAACACATACAGCATGATAGAGTGCCACTCTTCATGGTTTAGGGTCTTGCGGGTCGCACCACTTGCACTTCCGAGTTGCCCTCGGAAAATGCTAAGGCTCAATTCATCTTCGCTGGCATTGTAACGAGGAGGTGGATTATGCACGCTAGGAAGGTTGTCAGCGTAGTATTTTGATGTGAAGTTTGACACCTCCTCCAGAATGTATGCCTCTGCAATGGATGCTTCAATTTTGCACTTATTCTTACATTTAGTTCGAAGAACCTTTTGACATCTTTCAATTGAGTAGCACCAACGACCCTGCACAGGTCCCCCCATTCGTGCTTCATACGGGAGGTGTAGAATCATATGCTGCATTGGATTGAAGAAGCCTGGAGGAAAGATCTTCTCCAACTTACAGAGCAACACAGGCGCCATTGTTTCCATTTCTGCAACCACGGTACGAGATAACTCCTTCGCACAAAGCCGGCGGAAGAAATTGCTCAACTCCGCTAGCACCTACCACACATGCTCAGGGACATAGCCTCGAACCATCACCAGAAGTAGGCGCTCAAGCCATATATGGTAATCATGACTCTTGAGCCCGTTGATTCGCATAGTTGCTAAATTCAGTCCCCTCTTCAAGTTCGCTGCATAGCCATCAAGGAACATTAATGTTTGGAACCATTCTAGAACCTTCCTCCTTTGGGCCCTCATCAGAACGAAATCGGCCTTAGGCTTCCTCCACGACTTGCCAGCTCTTGGAGGTGCCATGTTTAGCTGTGGTCTATTGCACAACGTCGCTTGATCCACTCTAGCCTTAACGTTATCCTTTGTCTTGTCAGGAATGTCCATTATGGTACCAAAAATTGCCTCGGCGATATTTTTTTCCGTGTGCATTACATCAATGTTATGTGGAACAAGAAGGTCATCAAAATAGGGAAGCTTCCACAAGCATGACTTCTGCGTCCAAGCATGTTGCTCACCATATCCCAAAAAACCACCTTCTTCATTATTGACCTCGAGAGCGTCTAACTGAGCACGAACTGCGGCCCCTGTCATCATCCGCGGTGCGGGGTCTGTAACTACAACATCTTTGGTAAAGTTCTTGATGTCTCATCTGAATGGATGGTCAGGAGGGAGGAATTGTCGATGTTTGTCGAACGAAGAATATTTGCCACCTTTCGACAACCAAATGAACTTCAAAGATGCTTTACATATTGGGCATAGGAACTTCCCGTGAACACACCATCCGCAGAAAATCCCATATGCCGGCAATTCATGCAGTGAGTACTGGTACCAAACATGCATCTTGAAGTTTGTCTTTGTGGATCGGTCATATGTCCATACCCCTTCCTCCCAAGCACGGAGCAAATCATCAATCAGAGGCTCCATGTACACACTCATATTATTCCCCGGATGCTCTGGAATTATCAACGACAAGAATATATTATGTCGTTGAAAGAGGACGCCAGGGGGGAGATTCAGGGGGATAACGAAAATGGGCCAACAGGTGTACGGGGCGGCCACCATTCCATAAGGATTGAACCCATCAGTTGCCAACGCAACGCGTACATTACGGGCCTCTAGAGCTCTTGCAGGATAAATTGCATCAAAGCTTTTCCAGGCTTCAGCATCGGATGGGTGTACCAGCTTCTCAGGATTATAGCGACGACCGTTTTTGTGCCATGTCATCTGTTTCGCGGATTCTTCAGTCATGAAAAGCCGTTGGATCCTCGGTATGAAAGGAAGATACCGTAAAACCTTCACAGGAATTGCGAGCTGCTTTTTCTGACCGTCACCACAGTCTACCTCCACAAACCTAGACGATTCGCACTTCACACAGTATTTTGCTTCCGCATACTCTTTCCTAAATAAGATGCATCCCTTCGCGCAAGCATGTATATGCTCGTATGGCATCTTAAGTGCACGAAGGAGTTTCTATGCCTCATACATGCTCTTTAGCAAGATGTGACCAACCGGGAGCAGGCTTCCAAAAACTGTCAACATAATATCAAACGCGTCTCGACTCAAACTAAACTGATACTTCACAGCCATTAGGCGTGCAATGGCATCTAGTTGAGAAACCTTGGTATGGCCGTGAAGGGGTTGCTGTGCCGCAGACAACATTTCGTAATAAGCCTTAGCGGTAGCCTCTGGCTCCTCCTCCCTACGTGCTTCTTCGAAGTGTGCTTCATGATAGTCATTTAACATGTCTCCCACCTCGGCATCATCATCAAATTTCTCGATACGTTGTCTCAAGACCTCCTCTCTCCCACAGTCAGATTCACCATGGTAGATCCACCTGGTGTAGTCTGACGTAAATCCGTTCTTCACCAGATGTTTGCCCATGTCTAGCTTGGTTTGCCGACGCATGTTTCCACATTTGCTACACGGACACCAAGTCGATCGAGCTCCTTTGACACTTGCAAACGCCCGTTCCAAGAAAGCATCCGTCTTGTCAATCCATTCATTGGTCAACGTATTCTGACTAGTTCGACTCGTGTACATTCACTGACGATCCTCCATCCTCTAGCATATAAGCGAGTAATACAAAATTCACATTGCATATACGCGTTCTTATAT
>NC_028451.1:20443204-20584456 GCF_000263155.2 Setaria italica | reverse complement strand
TTCTCATGCCTTCAGGTAGTAAGAAGATCATCCCTTCATTGAGTCAAGGTTCTCACACCATCATCTTCTTTGAACTCAGACTTTTTTGTGTGGTGGATGAAGTTTTTAGTCTTGGTACGGCCCACTCCCTAGGTAGGCGAAACCTTTAGCCTAGTGCCCTTCTTTCCTTGGCCCAGGAGTGGTGATCAACGTTGCACTCGGCAAAGGGTACTTCCCCCGGGAATTTCTGACTCCCACTGACGCGTGGACCCTTGGCGGGCTTTGCCGAGTGCCCCGGGGTTACACTCGGCAAACCACGTATTTGCCGAGTGCCCTACTGCTACACTCGGCAAAAAGGTACCCATATTGCATGTGCAAAGCACTTTTAGTAATTAAAAGTATGTAAACTTTGTGTAAACCTAGTCAAATTCACTAAACATTGCGTATTCCATTTTTTAAGTAATATTGTTCCATTATTTCATGGATTTATAGCTCATATTGAATTTATATCTATTAAATTCATATACTTGCAATTAATAAATAAAAATTATCAAACGGATCCGAAAAATCCCCAAAATTTGACATGAACCAATCTATGTTCTCTATGGCCTATAAAAATAAATTGGAACTCAATGACAAATTCAAGTATCGATTCGACTCAAAATCTTACCGGATCCTTCCAACTTCTACGAATCCTCTCCGGAGATGCTTCGAATTCTAAGCATCATATGTCAAAACTTGTGCGAAACCTTGTCAATTTTTTACCACAGCCTCTGCATATGAAATCATAGCATCTTGCAAAATCTCGTGATTTTCAAACTTCGTTTGTATTTTTGAGAATTAAAAAATCATTTGGCCACACGTTCGTAGTCGTGTTTGGACTCACTAACATGAATATGATTTTTCCACTCATATTATTCCATTATTCCAATCACGTGCGGTTCAAATTTGACTTAAATCAACAAATTACTCTAAATGAAATTAATTGATTAAATATAGCAAACAGGTCAATAAATAGTCCACCTTGTACCATGCAATATACATGTGGAGTATAAAAAGTTTGGAGGGGGGAGGAGGGAAATTTTTTTTTGTTTTGCCGAGTGGCAAACCCTCAGGTTTGCCGAGTGCCCCACCGAGACACTCGGCAAACTCTCAGGTTTGCCGAGTGCCCCATCGACACACTCGGCAAACATGGAGTTTGCCGAGTGCCCCCCCCCCCCACACTCGGCAAACAGTAACGTACGTGACGGCCTTCGCCCAACGTGTCACGTGGAAGTCACGTGCTCAAGTATTTGCCGAGTGGATTTTGTTTGCCGAGTGCCCCGTGGGAGTTTGCCGAGTGTTTTTTTTTGTGGCACTCGGCAAATCGTGTTTTCGCCAAGTGTAATATTTTTGCCGAGTGTTACTGGGAATGCACTCGGCAAACGTGTCCTTCGCCGAGTACCCGCAATAATACACTCGGCGAAAAAATTACACTCGGCGATTTTAGTGTTTCCCGTAGTGTGAGGGCCCCGCAAAAAGGTTGAGATCATTGCACCTAAAAATAGTGAACAAAGAAAAATATTATCAGGAGAATCACTTGCAAATATGGTTTTGTGCCAGAAAAATTGAACACTTGTGTTGTCGAGATTTACAAGAAGTAGAACCAAGTTCTTCTCATCCTGATAAAGAGAACGCAAGTGCTGAATACACCATGTCATCTTTCCATCCACCATGCTTTTGAGGCCCTGAATTTGTGCTGGATCGAATTGATTCATACACAGCAAGATTATATGAAAGTTTGGAGTAGGAGCTTCTAGGTATTGAGGAGCCCAATTCAACATCCTAATGAAATATCAAAGTATCAGCCTTGAATTACCCCAATAAAGATCTCAAATCTTACAGAAATGCTGATGCATTGAAGGAACTAATATTTAAAAAAGCCCATGTACAATGGGTACCTGGGGATCAACCAACCAGCCATGGTGTAGAGGGACACCAAGAAAACCAAATAGTGCGGTTTCTGAGGTCTGCTCAAAGCCACAAGAGCTGAAAAATGGACATCACAAACATTATACTCTGAGAAGGACAATCGCACATACTCACACAATTAAATCAGTATCACAATCACCTAGCAAATGTTACATCAAAGTATAAACTGCCTGGAAGCTTCGGCAATACACCAAGAACTTGTTTATTGAACTCTGATAGTTCCAAGTTCTGTTCCAACTGCAGTATAAGTGGACAGTAGCTTAGATTTGAGTTAATGAACATTCATTTGCAAAACAATTGCATCTATACAGTTGCATACCTGCATTTGTGTGTTGCCATAGAAAAGATAACTCTGGACAAGATAGATGAGATGGCCCTCCGACACCTTCTTGATATCTAAATTGAGAGTTATCTTCTCTCCAAGCAGGAGAACGTTGCCTGCAGTGGCCCAGAAACAAGGAGTGAATGAACTCTGTCCTAGGCGGCATTTCCAATAAGTTCAGTGAAGTGAGGGCGAAACCTTTTTTGAGAGGGAAAATACACTACAAATGATACTCAATGTCGATTTAATCTATGAACTTGTTGGATTGTACACGCGTATGTAAAAGTAAGTAAACAGTGCGAATTCCAGGTAACCGGCCAAGCCACTAAAGTAGATATACAGAGAGAGAGAGAAAAAACCTAAAAATGCAGCCACATTGACTTACATAGTGCTACTAGGGAGCAGCATGTATCCTTATTCTTGAGGATAACGGGTGTGCGCTGACCAAGATATTCAATAACCCTTGTCGCTTACCACACAACAGCAGTGACATGTTTCTTCTTTTTCTTCTTTTTTCCCATATCAAACAGCTGTTCCTGATCCCGTAACTGGGGAGGAGGGTGCAGAACATCCACAATATCCAAGAGGCAAAAAAAAGTATGCTAATTTCCTTATCAAAGAACACAGACAACTATGAAAGATGACAATACTTCATGCCTATAATAAATGTCATATTAGATTTGAGTTTCAAATAAGGGCAAAGACAAACTTGAACCACTGGTATGTCGATATGATCATATAGCCCAAGAGTGAAATATTATCCTAGATGGTTTCCTATTTCATGTGTTTCCTTAAAGTATGCACCGACTTCTTCTTCACACTGAACTTCACATTTAATTATTAAAAACGCTTCAATGAATTTTAACTGTGAAAACTTCAGTGGATCATCTTGAAACCAATATTACCTCCGTTATGGTTTTTTCGTAGATCATCACTTCATCTTTGACTATTCTCTCCATTATTGTCCCTTCAAGCTCGGTACATAAATCAGGTTCATTTTGAAGAATTCCATAAAGAATACTGTTCAAGGAAGATAAATTCATTAGAGTACAAACTCACATGCAGTAATCATAGTGTTGGAGGTATGCCCTAGAGGCAATCATAGAGATGATGATATTCCATTTGTATCCATGATTTGTATATTGTGTTCATTGAATATCCATTAAAGGCTACTTGAATTGATTTGCAATTATGTGAATTGTATGTGAAACTCTTTACTTGTATGGTTATTCTAAAGTTGTCCCTAGTCGGAGTTCATGTGAGGACACACATGAATATTAGACCAGCACATGTATTAGTTGATGACTATGTTTCACAAGTCATGGACATGAAGATGTTGAACTAATAATGTGGACACATGTGGAGACATGTGTTAGGACTGACCCAACACGAGAAGTAGTTCTCTCTTTAAAACAACATATACGCTTTGTCCTTAGACCTGAGATTGTCGCATGTATTCTAGATGTGGATCGACCTACTTAGGGGCTATCAAACGCTACGCCGTAACAGGGTAGTTATAAAGGTAGCTTTCGGGTTTGTCAAGAAGCATGCTATGAGACATGGTCAATCAAGATGGGATTTGCCCCTCTCTGATTGAGAGTGATATCTCTGGGCCCCTCGAGTGATCGGATCCGAAAATGCATGGCCATGCTACGTACGGTTAAGAGTTAACCTACAAAGGGATTCCGAATCACAGGATCGAGAAAGAGTGGTCGGCTTGAAGCTAGACCAAATATCGTGAGGCAAAGGGAATAGCATGTATATTATGTTGTGATGGTTCGTCTGATATGATCTTCGTGTGCGTATAGGAGTTGGCACGTCTTGCTAGAGGCCGCTACCGACTATTGGGCCGAGTAGGAGTACTCGGGCCATGTCTATACGTATCCGAACCCATAGGGTCACACACTTAAGGGGTTGGAAGCCCAATTCGGATCTGATCCGAGTTGGATTAGGTTTAGGAGTACTAATGGGCCTCAAATCCAGAGGCCCATCAGGAACCTCTATAAATAGAGGGGTGGGGGCGCCCTAGGGTTGACACCTTTTTGGCGAAACACACTTGCCGCGCCTCCCACGCCCTCGCCTGTTGCAACTCGCGGATCTAGCAATCCGGTTTGCGACGTTTCCTCCCTGCACGTGTGGATACCTTGGAGGTGTTGCGCCTGCAGCACTTGGACGAGCCATCGACGAGCCGCCGACGAGCCGACGACGAGCCGCGGTACCGGAGGCGATCTTGCTGTGCATGTGGACGAGCTGCTGAGGAGCTGCTGGACGTGATCGACTACGTACGACTACGTTGATCGACTACGTACGACTACGTGATCGTCTTCACTACATCGACGCATATCTACATCTTCCGCACCAGTAGTGCGTCGAGTGGTAATCCCGTGATCCTTATACGGCAGTTCTTCCTGGTTATACGCGGTAGAAATTTTGATTTGCGCTAGCGTAGCCTACCTCGTATCCCAACAGTGGTATCAGAGCCGTAGCTGCTTAGTTTTGGATTCGGGATGTGTGCATATGGAGATATGCGAGTTCTCTGTTTGATCTATGTCCCGATTTCGTGCCCTTGCTGCAATGGTAGTGTAACGACATACTCCTACCGGTCGGTTTCCACCATCGGAGTTAAGTGATACACGTAAATCCAGTTGCAGTGATGGAAGATCAATATGATTGGTCAAATCGAGATCAAGGGTCATACGCCAGGCGCATTAGATGTGCAATAGTAGATGGGATCTACTGCCGGGGTCGGGATTTTGCCGTATGCGCATGCTTCGGTAAATCAGCCGTAACTTTTCGGTACGATCTCGGATCGAGGCGATTTCTATACGAAAATTGATCTACAGAAAAAGTTACACGTGAATTTCAATTGCTTTGCCGTTTTCGGCGAAATTAGATTTGCCAAATTTGGCTTGGAAGATGGAGTTTCGGGCCTCCGAAGTTTGGAACGTTAGGACGCCTAACTCTCTTTTGCAGGATGTATGTATGTATCTTGTGATCAGTATGGCCCCCTTGTGTATGTGATGCATGTGTGTAACTCATTCGTGACCTGCGTGTCACGCGTACGGCAACACGGCAGGAGCCATATGTGTTGTCACTTTAGTGTATTTAATGGTCTGCGTACCAATCTGTGATGATCCAAGCAACTATGTAATCTTCATTACTAGATTCTTTACTAGCTATTAGGCGTAATAGCATGCTCTAGTTCTTGAAGGACTCATCACCAGGAGGATGGCGCACATGGAACATGGAGATGGAGATCACCATGGTGAACAGGTTCTATGGAGATGGAGATCACCATATGAAAACGGGCCATACTGTGTCACAACTGTGTGAATGCCATTCTGTTTATGTTTTACTTTCTGCATGACTGTGATGTTAGAAGTAGAACGATCCCTCACCAAGTTTAAGTTAGTATGCCCTCCCAACTAAAACTTGCACCGTCCCATGTCTTGTACAATTAGTGGTGGGTCTATGAAATTAGGGTGCCACTAGTTTTCCTTGACTAGACGGGTTTGTGTCGGACACTTACACGCATAAGGGTTGGTTTGCTTAACAAGGTTATCTTAACGGTTAAGGACCTTGGGGCATAAAGGTTGGGCGCCGAGACATAGAGATGTCACCCAACAACAGGAGTCATATGTGATATGATTAGCAAAAGTTGCTTACCGATCTACCTCGTTTGCTAGCGGTGATGCTAAAGCTCACTAGTGGACTTGTTAGTTGTGGATCCTGAATCACTAAGTTTCAATAGAGGGATATTGATTTTAGTGGGAGTGGATTCTGTTAAAATAGTTTAATGTAATTTGCTCTATCATGGATACATTTGTCTTAGTGTATTTTGCATTACTTTTGTTGTAGATTAAATGGCACCTAGCAACACCACCACATCGTTTGCTTTGCGTTCGGTCCTTGAGAAGGACAAGTTGAATGGAACAAACTACTCGGATTGGATCCACAACCTGAGAATTGTTCTCAGGACTGAGAAAAAGGAAGATGTTCTAGACAACCCATTACCAGAAGAACCTGCTGAGGATGCACCCGCTGCTGCTAAGAATGCTTACAAGAAAGCATGTGATGCTTACCTCGAAGTAAGCTGCCTTATGCTTGCTTGCATGGAACCCGAGCTGCAGATGCAGTTCGAAACAAACCATGAGGCGCACGATATGATCGTGGCGCTTAGAGACATGTTCCAAACACAGGCCAGGACTGAAAGGTTCAATGTGTCTAAGGCCTTTGTTGAGAGCAAGCTAGCAGAAGGCGCAGCAGTAGGACCACACGTAATCAAGATGGTTGGTTACACTCAACGGTTGGAGAAGCTAGGCTTCCCACTGGGCCAAGAGTTGGCCACTGATTTCATTCTTTCGTCTCTTCCTCCTAGCTATGGGAACTTCATCTCGAACTACCATATGCATGGGACGGAGAAGGGTCTGAATGAGCTGTGTGGCATGCTTAAAACAGCAGAGGCTGACATAAAGAAAAGCGCTAGTACCAGCCATGTGATGGCGATACAGAACAAGCCCAGCTTTAAGAAGAAGGGCAATTCTTGGAAGAAGAAGGGCAAGGCTGGAACGTCCAAGCCAAACCCACCGCCCAAGGTTAAAGCTGGACCTGGACCTGCTCCAGACAAAGAGTGCTTTTACTGTCATGAACTTGGTCACTGGAAGAGAAACTGCAAGCAGTACCTAGCTTCCTTGAAGAACGGCGGAAGTAAGAGTACTTCTACCTCAGGTACGCTTGTTGTTTATGTTATAGACAACATATTTCTCGCTGATACAATTATTAATTCTTGGGTATTTGATACCGGATCGGTTGCTCATATTTGCAATTCGATGCAGGGAATGATAAGAAGTAGAAGCGTGGAAAGAGGAGAAGTTGATTTCCGCGTGGGCAATAATGCAAGAGTTGCTTCTTTGACCGTCGGGACGATGCAACTCCACCTCCCGTCAGGATTTATTATGGAGTTGAATAATTGTTATTTTGTTCCTAGTTTAAGTCGAAACATTTTGTCTCCTTCATGCTTGATGAAGGATGGTTATTCATTTGCGAGTGAAAACAATGGTTGTGTGATCTCTAAGAATAATATGTTTATGGCTTTTGCACACATTGTGAATGGATTGTTTGTTTTAAATCTTGATGGTTCACCTGTCTGTAATGTAACTGCTAAAAGGCCTCGGCCTAATGATTTGAGTCCTACCTACTTGTGGCATTGTCGTTTGGGTCATATAAGTGAAAAGCGCATGAAGAAGCTCCATTCTGATGGACTTCTAACTTCGTTTGATTTTGAATCATAAGAGACATGTGAGGCTTGCTTGCTAGGCAAGATGACCAAGATGCCTTTCACAGGATTTCCTGAGAGAGCAGTAGACTTGTTGGAACTCGTACATAGTGATGTATGCGGACCAATGAGCACGACGGCTAGAGCAGGATTCCAATACTTCATAACTTTCACTGATGATTTTAGTAGATATGGCTATGTCTACTTGATGAGGCACAAGTCTGAAACCTTTGAAAAGTTCAAGGAATTTCAGAATGAAGTTGAAAATCAGTGTGGCAAGAAAATTAAGGCCTTACGATCTGATCGTGGAGGCGAGTATTTGAGCCACGAGTTTAGCAATCATCTAAAGAGTTGCGGAATTGTTCCACAACTTACGCCGCCTGGAACACCTCAGAGAAACGGTGTGTCCGAGCGACGTAATCGAACTTTGTTAGACATGGTTCGATCAATGATGAGCCAGTCGGACCTACCGTTGTCATTTTGGGGATATGCTCTAGAAACAGCAGCTTTCACACTTAATAGGGTATACCATCTAAATCCGTAGTTAAGACACCATATGAGATATGGACTGGAAAGGTTCCCAGTTTGTCTTTTCTAAAGATTTGGGGATGTGAAATGTTTGTCAAGCGACTTCAGTCGGACAAGATCACACCCAAGTCGGATAAGTGCATTTTCGTGGGATATCCAAAGGAAACTTTGGGATATTATTTCTACAACCGATCAGAAGGCAAAGTGTTTGTCGCTCGGAACGGGGTTTTCCTAGAGAAAGAGTTTCTCAAAGGAGAAAAGAGTGGAAAGACAGTGCATCTTGAAGAAGTTCAAGATGAGCCGATCGGGCAAGAATCAATGAGTGATGCTAACGTAGCAGAACAAGTTGAGATACCCATGGCAAGAGAAGCACCGCCACAACCATGAAGGTCGGCAAGGCTCCACGAAATGCGAGAAATATTATTGTTGGACAATGATGAGCCTGCGACATATGCAGAAGCAATGATGGACCCAGACTCCGAAAAATGGCAGAGTGCCATGCAATTCGAAATAGAGTCCATGGGAGACAATCAAGTTTGGAACTTGGTTGACCCGCCTGATGGTGTTAAAGCCATAGAGTGCAAGTGGATCTATAAGAAGAAAAAGGACATGGATGGAAATGTTCACATCTACAAAGCACGACTTGTCGCAAAAGGTTTTCGACAAGTTCAAGGAGTTGACTACGATGAGACCTTCTCGCCCGTAGTGATGCTTAAGTCCATTCGGATTATTCTAGCTATAGCTGCGTATTTCGATTATGAGATATGGCAGATGGATGTCAAGACAGCTTTCCTGAATGGAAACCTAGCTGAGGACGTGTATATGATATAGCCCGAGGGTTTTGTCGATCCGAAAAATGCTGGAAAGGTATGCAAGCTTCAGAGATCCATTTATGGATTGAAGCAAGCATCTAGGAGTTGGAACATTCGTTTTGATGAAGTGGTCAAAGGGTTTGACTTCACCAAGAACGAAGAAGAGTCTTGTGTTTACAAGAAGGTTAGTGGGAGCTCCGTAGTATTTCTAATCTTATATGTGGATGACATATTACTGATTGGAAATAACATTCCTATGCTTGAGTCCGTAAAGACTTCACTGAAAAATAGTTTTTCGATGAAGGACTTAGGGGAAGCGGCATATATTCTGGGTATTAAGATCTATAGAGATAGATCGAGAAGGCTTATAGGTTTAAGCCAAGATACTTACATTGACAAAGTGTTGAAGCGGTTCAGCATGGAAGAGGCAAAGAAAGGGTTCTTGCCTATGTCACATGGCATACATCTCAGCAAGACTCAGTATCCTTCGACTGCTGATGAGCGGGATCGCATGAGTAGAGTGCCATATGCCTCGGCTATTGGATCTATCATGTATGCAATGATAAGTACTCGCCCAGATGTTTCATATGCGCTAAGTATGACAAGCAGACACCAATCTGATCCAGATGAGAGTCACTGGACAGCGGTGAAAAACATTCTTAAGTACTTGAGAAGGACTAAAGATATGTTCCTCGTCTATGGAGGTCAGGAGGAGCTCGTTGTAACAGGTTACACCGATGCTAGTTTCCAAACTGACAGAGATGATTCAAAGTCACAATCAGGATTTGTGTTCACACTAAATGGTGGTGCTGTTAGTTGGAAGAGTTCCAAGCAGGAGACGGTGGCCGATTCTACGACAGAAGCCGAGTACATCGCGGCTTCGGAAGCCGCAAAGGAAGGTGTTTGGATAAGGAATTTCCTCATTGAGCTTGGTGTGTTCCCGAATGCGTCCAGCCCATTGAATCTCTACTGTGATAACAATGGGGCAATTGCGCAAGCAAAGGAGCCAAGGAACCACCAGAAGAACAAACACGTAATGCGGCGATTTCATCTCATTCGAGACTTCGTTAACCGGGGTGAGATCAAGATATGCAAAATACACACGGATCTGAACATTTCTGATCCGTTGACAAAACCACTCCCGCAAGCTAAGCATGATGCGCATGTAAGAGCTATGGGTATTAGGTACCTTCTAGATTGACTCTAGTGCAAGTGGGAGACTGTTGGAGGTATGCCCTAGAGGCAATCATAGAGATGATGATATTCCATTTGTATCCATGATTTGTATATTGTGTTCATTGAATATCCATTAAAGGCTACTTGAATTGATTTGCAATTATGTGAATTGTATGTGAAACTCTTTACTTGTATGGTTATTCTAAAGTTGTCCCTAGTCGGAGTTCATGTGAGGACACACATGAATATTAGACCAGCACATGTATTAGTTGATGACTATGTTTCACAAGTCATGGACATGAAGATGTTGAACTAATAATGTGGACACATGTGGAGACATGTGTTAGGACTGACCCAACACGAGAAGTAGTTCTCTCTTTAAAACAACATATACGCTTTGTCCTTAGACCTGAGATTGTCGCATGTATTCTAGATGTGGATCGACCTACTTAGGGGCTATCAAACGCTACGCCGTAACAGGGTAGTTATAAAGGTAGCTTTCGGGTTTGTCAAGAAGCATGCTATGAGACATGGTCAATCAAGATGGGATTTGCCCCTCTCTGATTGAGAGTGATATCTCTGGGCCCCTCGAGTGATCGGATCCGAAAATGCATGGCCATGCTACGTACGGTTAAGAGTTAACCTACAAAGGGATTCCGAATCACAGGATCGAGAAAGAGTGGTCGGCTTGAAGCTAGACCAAATATCGTGAGGCAAAGGGAATAGCATGTATATTATGTTGTGATGGTTCGTCTGATATGATCTTCGTGTGCGTATAGGAGTTGGCACGTCTTGCTAGAGGCCGCTACCGACTATTGGGCCGAGTAGGAGTACTCGGGCCATGTCTATACGTATCCGAACCCATAGGGTCACACACTTAAGGGGTTGGAAGCCCAATTCGGATCTGATCCGAGTTGGATTAGGTTTAGGAGTACTAATGGGCCTCAGATCCAAAGGCCCATCAGGAACCTCTATAAATAGAGGGGTGGGGGCGCCCTAGGGTTGACACCTTTTTGGCGAAACACACTTGCCGCGCCTCCCACGCCCTCGCCTGTTGCAACTCGCGGATCTAGCAATCCGGCTTGCGACGTTTCCTCCCTGCACGTGTGGATACCTTGGAGGTGTTGCGCCTGCAGCACTTGGACGAGCCATCGACAAGCCGCCGACGAGCCACGACGAGCCGACGACGAGCCGCGGTACCGGAGGCGATCTTGCTGTGCACGTGGACGAGCTGCTGAGGAGCTGCTGGACGTGATCGACTACGTACGACTACGTTGATCGACTACGTACAACTACGTGATCGTCTTCACTGCATCGACGCATATCTACATCTTCCGCACCAGTAGTGCGTCGAGTGGTAATCCCGTGATCCTTATACAGCAGTTCTTCCTGGTTATACGCGGTAGAAATTTTGATTTGCGCTAGCGTAGCCTACCTCGTATCCCAACACATAGATGGCATGTATTCTTACTTTGTTCCTGAAACAAGTACCTCCGAAGCATCTACCTCATTCATGGAGCCAGATTCGGAAGGGATTACATCACATGGTGACGAATTATATTTGGACCGCAGCTTTACACAATTGTATTCGGTACCCGATGCAGCTCTTTTGGTATGCATAACATTGACCATAAAATGAACCATTTTATGCTCTGTAATTGCAATTGACTTTGTGTCTCATTTTTTACTATGTTACCATCACATTTGATTTATAACAGGTCTTCCTTTTTCCATTTCTATTTCTACCGGTGATATCTGTACGTATGTTGTATACATACTATTACTGTATACATGAAATCTTATCTTTCTTGCAAGTCATGTCGCGTTTGTTGTTTGAAAGTGCATTTTACATTGAAGAAAATTAGTGTACAATCGGTTGTGGCAATAAGCAATGCATTTTGTCCACATTGTTGTATTATGCGAAGGCTGAAATTGTGTTTTTTTTCAGAGAGATAATCTTCATGGCTCTCACTTAGTTCCTAAAACATGGACTCCAAGATCATGTACCTATTTCATGAGACCATATACAGAATAGGATATATCACATGAAAAGTCTATGCCTGGTCCTCAAATTGTTCCTGAAACAAGGGAAATATCACTCGAGCAGTTTGTTCAGATACGTGGTGTTGGGTCTAAGCCTCTCGTGAAGTCAGACACAACACAAATGGAAGTCGAACCGTTGCTTTCGTATGATTAGTGCACGTAAGTCTTTACACTGGGGTGAGGTGCCCCTTTTATAGTGCCCAGGGCACATTTACTCTTGACACATTTGTCCCTATCCAACCACTACATCCTCGGAATATTCTTTACATATTGGTCATTTATGGATCACGTTTTTTTTTTGCTCCCCGACAGCCCCGTGATTTGCGCTCTCACATCACCCCGCAAATCACGCTCCCAAGTTGATCACGCTTCTTCTAGGCTTCTTAGGCTTCGCACCCGAGGTTGCTCGCAGCTTTGCTCACTTGGATCATCTTCGCTTCTCATCGGAAAATTGGATCAACCTCGGGGCATTTCGGCACCTTCAGGCTGTCATCATGAAGGCCTCTCTAGATTCAGGAGTCCGGGCCTCCGCTTGACGCTCTGCTGGTAAAGCTCTATCTTCGGTCATGTTTGCCTCCCATCCCTGCACACAACTGCTAGTTTCTGGAGGTAGAGTTATTTCGTCAGCATACATTGCGTACCTTTTTCTTACCTTTGGGCCTGAATTATGTCCCCAACTGCTAAGGGAGCTTCCGAATGCCTCTTGGTTTGCCCAAAGCCAGGAAACCTGTAGCGAGGTTAAGAGTTTTACATGATGCTGAGGCCGTTTAGGATTCGAGCGAGCTCGAGGTTGACCGTTCTTTTGGGCCATCCCCAATAGTAGCCCCTCGTGGTCAAGGTTAGACACCGACGACCGAACCCACGAAACTAAAGATCTTTGCCCAAAAAACGTCACCCTCGAGCATCGGTGCAAATCGAGCCAACGGTTACCTTTTTGAGCTGATGTGTTGACTTTTTATGGCCGAAGACATTGATATCGAGGAGGTTTTCGAGGAAGGTGAAGTAAAGAGATCTGCTCCTGAGGCAATGGACCTTATTGCTCGTGACGGTGGCTCGTCGAGCAGTGATATGTCTGGGTTTACTTCAGATGGGAACGGAGATGAGGGTGGCGATGAAGTTGACGAGGGTGAAAGTGGCGAAGACCTTGGCGGTGTTGAGGCTGATGTGAACGAGCTTGTGCCTAGCAAGTCAGTGTGCATTCCCATGTTACATTTCGAGCGGTCGTTGGTTATTGATGAGGTGATAGAGTTGTATGTCGAGAAGAAATTCTTTCCGGGAGGAGTTGGGAAGGCACCTGAGGGTGAGGCTGTTCCAATGCCGAAGTATGGCGAGGCTGTCGTTTTTAGGGACTTTTTTACCGCCGGCCTGAGGTTTCCCTGCGATCCCATCCTGCTAGAAATTCTGGATCATTATAGGGCTAAGTTGCATCACTTGACACCCAACTCCTTGGTTGTTCTATCGAAGTTCTTTTGGGTATGTTATCTTTTGGGTTCAACATACGTTTAATGGTGCTGTTGATGTGGATGGCTTCGTGCGCTTGTTTAAGCTGCACATTCAAAAGAAAAAGGTGGTGTTTGACAACTTAGATGGGACCTTTGAAAACCACTTTGGCTGCTGTACGTTCAACACTCGGAGGAAAAACGAGAGGCAAGGTCTGGAGAGAAGGCCGGTCAAAAAGGGACCGGAGAGAAGGCCGAGGCTGGGTTAGTAGCAGTGGCTAGCTAGAGCAAGTTGGATTATAAGGCCATTCGTGACTACGGGCCGTTCAATCCCGAAGGTGATATCTTTTGTGCTTAGTCTTTTCTTTTGCATTGTACATGCTTTTATCGAAATTTTGACCGTTAGATGGCTTTGTGTAGTGTTCAAAGAAGTTGTTAAGGTTTGGCTTGGAGACTTGTTAAGTTTTTTCCTGATTTTGTTTTGATTGCTTGACATGGCTCTTGTTTTGTGTAGTGCGCGATAGCTGGGATAAAGGCAAAGGAGAGAATGGAAGCTGAGGAAAGGGATCTGCTCAACAAGGCAGAAAGGGTGTCGCTTCTCGAAGCTAAAATTGCTGATTTGAGGAAGGAGAGGATGTTGCACAGCTTTTAAGGACAACCTTAAAGGCGTGAATGATGAGCTGACGAAGCATAAAAATATACTGCTAGAATCCGTGGAAGAGGTGGCTAAGAATAGTGATGATCTAACCGCAGAAAGGGATGAGCTTCGAGAGGAGGTTCAGAAACTTAGGTGAGATCAAGCTGATAACATTGCAATTATAGAAAAGCTTCGAGGAAATATTGAGAAAGACACCAAGACCATTGCAAATTAGGCGAAGGCAATGGTCCTCATGGGTACTGAGCTTGAGGAGAAAACTGAATACATCAAAGGGGCCGAGGCTGCTGTAAAAGAAAAGTTTGCGGAACTCTATGAGGCATACAAGGCTGCGCTTTGTCCTTTTGGTGGAGAACCTTATCCGTACCCTGCTGATGGTGATGTTGTTGAAATCTTGGAATGGATGAAGACTGAATTCGAAAGCTAGCCCGAGGTTATGACCGGTCTTAACGATTATGCTGCATCCTTCTGCTTGGAGAGTACCCTTCAACTCCTCGAGGCTGAGGATTGTGATCATTTCTTGACGCTTGGTGAGGATGGGTATGATTTCCCGATGGCTTCGGAGCTAGGTGCTCGAGAAAAGACTGGGAATGTGAAATCGGTGAAGCTGAATATCTTTAGGTGACTTTGGGCCACTTCTGGGTAGAGTATATTCAACAAATTGCTAGAGAAAGGCTGGAGCGAGAGAAGGAAACGACGACCAAGCTCGAAGCTAAGAACAAGGATATCGGCGAAGCTGAAGTGTTTTAGTTGAATTGCAATGTTGGGATGATAACGCCTTTGAACTCGCTTTTGGTGTGATCGTGCGCCCATTTTGTGATAATACTGTGAATGATTGTAGCTTCGGCTGGTGTTTGTCTTTGAATTGAAATGACTTGCTTTCATATTTATGATTAAGAGCTATTTTGTTTTGGTGATCGTTATACTCTCTTGATTTTTTAGCATGCTTATACTCTTTTAGTGTGATGTTGCTGTGGTGGATTTTGTCTTTCAGACGAAACTTGCTAGACTTTTGAAACTGTTATGCAGAGAGGTTAAACAGATAAGTCGACGTAAAGCCTGAAGTTGGGCTTTGTCAACTTAGAAACGACGAAAGTTTGGTGGATGTCACAACTTAAAGTTGCTTCAACCTCGGACTTTTTTAGGCTTCGTGATGCACCCTTTTTGCCACAACAGGCTTCGTTGGGACTCGATATTTTTAAAAACGTCACCCTCCTTTAAGTTTTATCTCGCGCAACCATGGTTACAAGTCTTCCTTGCGAAAGGTAGATAAAAAATGCCATCTCATTCTTGAAAAAACATCACCCCCCTCTAACTTTCACGAGGAAGAGGCGGTTGCTTCAGGTTGAAAGACTATCTTTCCCCTCTGGATGCTTTACGAAAGAGGATAGGTCAATGGGCCAAAGCCGCAATCCTTTCTTGCGGGAAGCAGGCCAGGAATGGGTTTTTGTAAAAAATGTCACCCCCCTTCGGGCTTCCACGAGAAAGGAGAGGGTGGCGGGGCAGATGTAACAACTCTGCCTTAATTAGGTATACTTAAACCTAAACAAGTTGTTAGTCGCTAAGCAAAAGAGGTAAAATGTCCTTTTTGACCCTAACAAGCTCTTTTTGGAGTTAAATTTAAAACTTGAGTTTTTATATACAAACTTAAATCTTTTGCCCAAATAAGAGTTGTAAAACTTTTAATTTCAAACAACTTTTGTTAAAGAAACTTTGGCTAATTCGGAGAGGGAGAAGGTCAAAAACAATAATCAAAACAGGAGTGTTATAAAACCCTGCAAACAAGCTAAGTCCTGGAATTCAAGTTTTTCTTCAACTTTGCAACCTGTTATCTCACAATTTCCTATCTAACCTCAAGTCAGACCTTTAATAAAAGTTGTAGTTTCTTGAGTGTGTCCCGACTTTGTTACGCTGACCCAGGTCCAAATCGTAACCGAACTTGCTCAAGCTAGTCAAAGTTGGGTAAATAGTCAACTCAGCCCTCTGGGCGTGCCAGCTCTAAGTCTGGGAAACCGTCCAGAGCGCGCCTCTTGGCGAAGGTGTTCCCCCAAATCCTTTCAAAATCTGAGCAAATATTTTTAATAAAGTTGAACTACAACCATAGTACTACAAGTTTTCTTAAGAGGTTTTCGAATGTTTAGTTTGAAAATCGTGAGGAGTGCCCCCCCTCAAAGTCGATAGTGTGCGCTGCCCGACCTTGCCTCGACACCAGCGCGTCCGGGCATGTTTGCCCGCGCGTCGCCCGCCGCGTGGCCACCGTCCACCAGCAGCTCGCCGGCACCCTATTCCCGACGGGGGAGCGATAGGACAGGAGCCTCGACGCCGAACCCGCGCCCATGACAAGACGGGGCGAGCGCCGTGCTGGCCAATCGCCGGCTGAGCACATCCTTCACCCCCGCCACGCATCCACGCCCGCCAACTGGAGCTTTGCTCGCTCGCCGGAAAAGACGCCACGCCTTCACCCGCTCGCCCAACCAACGCCCGTGTCTTCCTTCCCCTCACACGCCACGCCATCGCCGGACACCGGCCGAGCCGCCGCCCCCAATCTGGCACTTGACGCGACCAGACACACGCTCGACCCCGCCAATCCTCCCGCCCGGCAAAACCGCGCTTGCCTAACGCTATTTCCCTTGCCCAATGCCCAGGGGATCCTATCCCCGGAGCTCTGCTTCTCCGGCCAATGGAGGCGCCGACCAATCGCCGCCACGACAGAGCACTTCCTTCTCCCTCGATCTTATCCTCTTGCCCGCTTGAGCTCATTTCCTTCCTCCGAACACTTCTGCGCATCTATAAAAAGGTACCAAAGCCTCTTACCGGAGTCTCCTTCGCCATCACCACCTTTGCCGTAGTACCTGCTCTGTTCTTCTCCACCGCACTCGCTACCGCCTGAGCTCTCGGTGGAGCTCCCCTTTCCGCCCAACCCCGCGCTTGGCTTGACACCACCAACCGCTTCACCATCCTCTCGCACAGCTCTAGAGCTTGCTTGTTGTCCACGAGAAGCACTACCGCCGTCGGAGCACCGCCAAACCTCACCACCGCCCGAAGCTTACCGCCTTCCGCCGTTCCGCTTCGGCTTGTTTCTTCCCGACCCCAAGACCTCGTCCGTAGGACCGGAGGTGAGCTGCCGACCCCTGTCCGCCTCACCCGAGTGTTGTCCATCTCGCCCGAGGGCTCGGTTGTGTCTTTTTTTTCTTTTGACCGAGGGTATCTATGTAAATTCCAAGGACTTCTCTGTGTTAAATCTGAGGATCCCGGTACAGTTATTCCTTAAGTCTAAGGTCAGGTACAGTTATTCCTTAAGTCTAAGGTCAGATCGTAAGTTTTCCCCGACCCAACACTTTTAACTCGTTTTGAATTGACGGGAACTTGGAAGTTACATCTTAAATCGAGGAAAAATTAGAAAAATACCAAATCACTTTTGTTGGAATCCTTGTTCTGTCTAGTTTCTTACAAAAATAAGTTTGCTCATGTTACTATTGTAAATAATATCTTATGGTTTTATCTCTTGTTTAGGCCTTTTAAATCATAGTAAATAAAAGAAAGTGCTAAATAGATAAATCCAACTCTGCGGTGAATGTGGCCTATAGGCAACTTCCTTTCTACCGTAATCCCTGTCGTGCATCGTTCGTGTTCGCGTCTGGTTGAAACTAAACTCTTGCATGTGCATGTCGTGTAGAAGCTAATCTCACCGATGGAACCTACGAGCTCCACCCTGCACCAGAGGAAGAACCTGCTGTGGAACTTCATCACTTGGAGGGCGAGCCCGAGCTAGATCAAGACCCCGAGGAACCGCTAACCTTTCCTGAAGGCAAGCCCCGGTGCATGCTTCCCTGTTTTTAAACTATGCAATATGCTGATGCTGATGATTGTGCATTTATGTTTATAGGAGTTGAATGACACCTTAGATGCATGAACTTAGCACCCTTCTGATCTGAACGCTAGCATGATAAGTTGCGTAGATGCAATGCTTAATAGGGCACGGTAAAAGTTGAGTGATTTTCTATCACTCGCGAGTTATAGGAGTTGTTTGTTTACTTATGTTACAACCATAAGGACGACAGGCGGGGCAGGGCCTTGTGAACTGTTTTGGTGGTCAGTGGATTGCCCCATGTGTCTAAATGAAAATGGACTAAGGTTGAAATGTGTCGGTGTTCGTGATCAAGTGTTTGAAAGTACTAATCTCATACCTAGTACTGGATAGGGAAGCCTAGTACCTGATTGAACTGGGGCGTGGCTTATACTCTTGCTGTCCCTGGAATGAGGTTCCCATGGTGCATCATGTGGGTGCAAGTACGGTCACAGTGCAGCAAGAGGCCGAGACTGTGGAGCATTGCATGCCAAGGGAAGTTTGGCCCTGACACATGCCTGGGGATCAATGGGGACGGCTGACAAATGAAGCAACCCTTCGTGGTGCGCGGATATCGTGAGATTAGGTTCGCCATGCATGGTTAATAAATTCGAATCGATTCATCTGCCTCTCACAGTTTGAGACTGCTTGATCACTATTCTGCACTGAGTAAATATGGAACATAATGATGATATTAATCTTGATGCTTGTTCTTTAATTGTTTGGAAACTATGCTTGCTTTGTATAAGTTGCTAATCTAGACTGGTTGAAGAACGTAGAACTTGAGCTAAAATATTGAAAGTAAGGACCGACTATAAACGCTTTTGGCAAAGCAAACCCAAAGACAAAAAGCCTTGCATGTCTAGGTTTTGGTGGCAGTAGTTATCACCTGTCGGGTCAGTCTTGCTGAGTATTAGTTGCTCAGCCTTGTTATGGCTTAACTTTTCAGGTGGTGTTAATAGTTTGGCTGCTGGCACCACTTAGCCTACCCAGCTCCCTCTGGGCTGGACGACCGAGTGGGATCCCTCCTCGGACGGTGAGGGCAGGGATTATTGATGTCATGATCGGCTTCATCGTGATATCCTATATCGTTGTTTAGCTTCCGCTTGTTTGCTTCGTCTGGTTGAACCTTGCAAACTTGTTTCAATTTCGAAAACTCTGATGTAATAAATGTTGAACTATATTAATGTGATGGGAATGTTGTAACCTCTCTGCAACTCACCTTCGTGTGAGCAATGCTTCTCGATCCTGTGTAAGTGGTTTATCGGATGAAATCCGACGGATGACCGAGTTGACTTGCTTAAAGTGCATGATCGCATGTTAGGCAACTTAAGTGCATTTTAGCCAAGTTAATTTGGGCGGTTCCACCACAGCTGGCATCAGAGCTTGCAGCACGGTACGAAGAACAACAGACCTTAAAACCACCTGTTGGCGCTAAAGATCAGCCGATTGAATCTCAGCGTCGGACACACGACGCGGGAGAATCTGCTTAACTCCTGTTCGAGTGATCGCCGTGATGCGGTTCGCGCGGCGTGCCAGCCAATCTGACCTGTTGATTGGCAAGGAAAGAAACGTGTCAGATCCCAGAGGTTGTGATCGGCTAAGGTTCCAATCTCAAGGAAGCTTATCAGCGAATCAGCCGATTTGCTATGATAAGAAAATCGGCTATAGCGCAGCCGACTACTAGGTAACGTTTGTGAAGAAAACTACCAGAGTAAACTAAAGAACGCTACAATAGCAATACTTGAAACACATCTAATCAGCTATGCAAAAGCGGCGGATAAGCGATAAATATAAGTAAGCCGAAAGTTATTCCAAGCTGATGAAGTAGGTAAAACCTAGAATTGTAGTAAATATCGATAACTGATGAATAAATCTAAACGAAATGATAGCGATGCGCCCGAAGTTAAAGCTTAGATATTACTCGATAAACGGAACTTACAGAATCGGCCGGAGATCAAGTTGATACAGCCCCGCCAACCCGTACGAACTCGTGAAAAGAAGAAAAGTACTGATGAAGTCGCCAACTTGAAAGTAAAGTGCGAGGAAATAGTAGATTGTTGTATTGATTTGATGATGATTTTACAGGTCTCTAAGGATGGCTATTTATAGCCTATTACAACCAATCTCTTAACCGACTAGGATTCTATCTCTATTTTTAAACGAAAATGAATATTTTTATAAGCATAACTTGTATCGGAATTGGTCGCCGCGCTCTTGTGGGCCAATCCCCCTTCATCTTCGTGATCCACTTTAAGCCCATACTGGCCCAATTGCTCCAGCCTCTTAATCAGCCGATCTCTACCAACTCCATTCGCCAAAACACTGCAGCGCCAATTGGCCGATCTCCAACTGCAGCACCAATCGGCCGATTCCTAATCGTAACCTTTTCATCTCACCGTGTCGGCTAATCCTTCCCTTTCTTGACGCCGATTCCATACGTGTCAAAATCTGGCATCAACACATGCCCCCCAGTTTCAGAGTAAAACATAATCTTTACTTCGAAATTCTTTTCAACTTCCCTTCCAAAACAAACGCATTAAAAATATCTTTTCGTTTTGTGGTCTTCTGCCTGATGATTGCAATCTTTTCGAAACGGGCACCTATGACAACAACTCCTCCCGAAAAATCGTATCGACGGCGCGGTAAAAATCTCGCTTTTACCCCTTCTCAGACCATCCTTAAATATCAACACATCCCGCACTTCTTTTTCACAAGCCCACGTCTTCCTTCTTTGGCGCACTGGTTTCCTTCTTCCTCCGGCGCCTCCTTAGCTTCCAATCTCCTCCTCCGGCGACCTTTTCCATCTGCATTCCATTCCACCTCCCCAATGGCGACGCCTTCAGGAACTTCACCGACATTCGAGGCCCTGGAGACGGCTCCACCAGCGGCGGCTCCAGCGGCAATGGCGGCAGCTCCATCGGCAGGAGCGGGAGCTTCATCGACGATAGAGGCCCCACCGACATCTTCGGCATCCGTAGCTCTGCCAGCAATCCCGCCAACCACGATGAGCTTCATACCGGAGGTTTTTACTGAAACTTTTTCTTTTCACTTTTTAATGTCAAGGCATTTACCTTAGATCCGTTCTTGTTTCCCTCCCTTTTTACCTTTTTTAGGTGGTTAGGCACCTAATCACCATTCGTCTTACCGAAACCCCCAGCCTTATCTGCCTCGGTCCTATGGGAAACCCAGATCCAACTGATCTAATCAACTTGGAAACCCATAGAATTCCATTTAAGCAGTCAACCATGGACCTAGATCACTGGTCCGGCACCTTCAGATCATGGTCGAATGAAACCCCCAGTTGGAAAGAGTGGTATCAAAGGATAGCCGCTTCTAAAAGGGTTCAATGGGACGAGCGGAAAATCGGCCAATGTATCGACTTATCCTTGTCCCAAATGGAAAGGAATGAGCCTTTAGTGATAGCAGCTTCCTATTTCTGGTCCAACGCCCTCAACGCGTTTCTCTTCGGACATGGGCCTATGACTCCCACTCTGGCCGATGTAGTAATGTTGACCGGCCTTGACATCTCCTCCCATGATACCCCTTTCCGTTACCTGGTCAAAATGTCCCATCGGCTGGAAACAAAAGGAATCGGCGGGTGGAAAGGGTTTATCAAGAGCAACAAGAGGACCGAGACAGTCGCAGAGAGGGAGCATGCGGCCTTCCTGATGATGTGGCTGGAGAAGCACCTCTTTTGCGGGAGGGCAGCTGGTCCATCTTCTAACACACAGGCTCTGGCCGAGGCTCTATCGATAGGAGCTTTTGTTCCTCTCGGAAAGCACCTACTAGGATCGGCTTATCATATGCTGCATCAGGTCGGCATCAAGTTATCCAAGGGAGAGCCGATTGGGAATCCAGGTGGACCCTGGTGGCTTATCAACTTATGGCTCAACCTATACATGAGTAAGATCTCGCAGCAGCGAGTGGAGCACATGACTTTTCCCAATATTGAATCGGCAGAAAATCCCACAGTACGGCGCCGGTGTACTTCCTTTGGTGAAGCAGCGTCGGCTTTCTCTGGTTGCCCGTACTCTGCCACCAAGGTAGCCGAGTATTTTAGATGTTTCTACAATGGCTTTAGTGAAGACGCAACCAGCTGGTTCCCTTATCAGAGGTCGGAACCACTCTTCAAACTCCCCTCTTGTTTTGACTCGATGACCAACACATTTGATGATGACCTCACGGATGAGTTGATCAAGCCAGGGATCCTGCCGGCAAACTTCTTCTCGGGGAAGGATGCCCCAACGTATGAGTTTTATAATCCATCTGTCGCAGCGCGGCAATTCGGCTTGGGCCAACTGCCGATTTATGCATACTTCGCCGGTCGGGCAAAATTCCGAGACGAGCTCACAAAAGGCCTCGATTACAGCCGGCTGTACGATCGGGTCCCCGATTCCAGCACCATAGACCTGACCGATTGGGTAGTGGCCCCGTTCGCCGTTCAACAGTTCAAGCTATGGTGGGCAGAATAGAAACAACATCTCTTCTACGCTTCTGCGGCGATATATTACAACATCCTGGACCCCAAAAACATTGATCCAAATGCAGAGGTATCGCTCCCTCATTAGTCGATTTTTAATTCCTTCTTTCTATCTATACCACTGACTCTTATTTTTCTTTCAGTCTGAGAGTCGTGTCCCCCCAAAACGCAGTCGGAGTGGTCGGCCGATAGAGAACTGTTATCCGTACACGGAATTTCCCATCATCAGCTATCACGCCCCCTCCATTGACGACATCACTGGCCAATTGAAGTAGGCGCAGAAGAAGATTATAAAGAAAACAAGCCGTCGGGTGTGCACCCGCACGGAATCGGCCGATCCATCCGCGGCTGCATCGGCGGAATCTTTGGCTGCGTCGACCCTCCCAGTCATTGAGGAGGTTGACCCCCAAGCTGCTACAGAAGCTGGAGCGGCCGCCGCATTGCTGTTGGTAGAAGCCATTCAGGTAAACTCACCATCTAATTCCTCCCAGTCGTTACTTCAATACTGACCTTTCCCTATATCAGGCCGCACAAACCGCCCCGGTGGATCCACAGCAATCGGCAACGCCCCAAGCAGAAACTGAAGTACTAGTGCTCCCTCCCACTGAGGTACAGGGTCTCTTAATTCAATCCTTTAACATTTAAACAATGACCATACCACTTTTGACGCAGGTTATCGGCACGCTAACTGTGCTCTCCGAACAGCCGTCTGCCAGAGAAATTCCTCAAGAGGCCGGCCCGAGCAGGATGCCGATAATCGTCGAATCCTCCTCCTCCGATGAACCAATCGCACCGGCCCCTGAGCCAAGGGTAACAATTCCACAGGCGCAGATAGAGGAAATCCGCTTCAAATAAGTAAGAAGTTTCATTTACCCGAACTTGGCCGATTCGTTATCATCGTCGGCTCACTTTTCCTTTTATTTATTATTTTACAGGAACAAGACACTCCCAACAATAGTCTCTTCTCATTTGCGGTTGCACTTTCTGATGACGAAGAAGTCGCCTCTCGTCAAGTTACCTTGAGCTCCGTCCCTGATGATGTCCGCGCCAAACTTGAGAGCATACGAACCCTTCTCCAAGAAGACAATGGCCAATTAGTGGAGGACGCCTCGCCGATTCGGCAGCTCTTTGGTGACGTCAGCGGCCGAGTCCCGGAAGAGGCGGAAGAAGCCTTGGCGCCCGCCGCATACATTGAATCGATGCGGATCCCGGTGTTTAGGGCTCTGCGCCATATGGCCGATCGCGTCAAGCTGGCCAAGACTCGTGAGGAGGTGGACTCGTACAAACACCGGGACCAAGAAGTACACCATCGGATCCACTTCCTCGAGAACTCCCGCTCCGGAATTGTCGATACCATAGATCGCCTCAAGCGCCGATGGGCGGAGCTCGCCAAGGAAATGGAGCAGGTGGTCAAGGAGATAGCCATCGAAGAGCAGAAACTCCAAGATCTCCCCTCCGTCATCGCCGATTTGAAGCAGGAGAGGCAGTATTTGGCCCACGAGGCCCTCAGACTTCGTCGCCACATGCCAGAGGTCCCGGGATCGGCGGAGGACGACTAGCGGGTTTTAGACTCGGCCAATCAAATCAGGCGACGAGCGATTGCAGCTATTAATGCTCTTCTGGGATGATCTGTAAACGTACTGGTCATTTTGTAAGAACATTAATACCCTTTGACCGTTTGATGCCCGAACTCAATCTTGACCCGTCCTTCGTGGTGCCTCTTTCATTTATTACCTTCTTTATTCTGACGGGACGCGTCTCACCAAACCCTCACCCTTTCTCTTCCTATAAATACCAGCCCTGGTATTGTTTTCAAGGGTACTTGCTCCACTCGATTCTTTCTTCCTCCGATTACTTTTTCATCGGAATACTCACAGAAATGTCTTCTTCGTTTTCTTCTTTCTCCTCTTCTTCCGTCAATTAGGTACAAGATCCGTCCTCGCTTTTCCTTCCCAGTTTGATCCTTTTGAACCAACCTAACTTTAGGCGGTTGTATGTTAACCTTTTCAGCCGATGCGCCTTAGCCTTGAACTCGAAAGGGCAATCGAACTCATGCACTCCGACGAGCCGTTGTCGCAGGAAGACAGGGACCTGATCAAGGCACACCGTGAAGAACTCAGAGATCACGTTCCTGCCGATGTTCAACGAATCTGGGATTTCATCAACGGCAACTGTTACAGGCGGCCGCGAGTCGACAGGAGCCACCCACTCCCTCATCCGGTTGCCCTTGAAAATGCCACGGCGGGAACATCTCGCCTGGTGCTAGATCGGAGCCATCCTCTTCCTCGCCAGGTTGAGGCGGAGGCTGCAATGAAAGATGTGGAAGAACGAAGTGCCCGTCTTCTGATGGAATTAGGTCGGATTGAGAAGAAGCGTAGTTGAGTATTTTTTGTTCTAAGGGCGACTTGTGCTGTGTTGGCCGTGTAACTTATCATCCGTACCGAATGATAAATTAGCCAACCTGAACGATTATTTTTTTCTTCTAGGCGATTCTTTTTTCTGCATCTGCTACATAATTATCCAGGAAATAATCGCTCTGTCTCGTAATGCCCCATAATGATTCTTATGCATCGACCCATATACTGGGGTAATATCTTTTCAAGTACCTGCCGTTCAAGGCCCTAGTAAATTCTTCCCCTTCGATTGTCTCCAGAATGTATGCGTTTCCCGGGGCACATCGGCCGATCCTATACGGCCCTTCCCAAGTGGGAGACCATTTACCGAATTTGGGATCTTTAGATCCAATTGGCAGTACCAACTTCCATACCAGATCCCCTTGGGAGAACTGCTTGACTTTCACCTTCTTGTCATACCACGTGGCTACTTTCTTTTTGTTTTCCTCAATGCTGATCAAGGCTCTCAAACGTTGGCCTACCAGATCATCGAGTTTCCTTTTCATGAGCGAGGAATAATCATCGGCCGTCAGCTGATCCTGAAGCGATGTATGTCTTGAGCCCGTTCTCAACTCCTATGGCAATACCGCCTCGTGACCGTACACTAGTTGATATGGAGATACATTGGTAGCCCCGTGGCAAGCCATCCTGTACGCCCATAAAGCTTCGATTAAACATAAGTGCCACTTTTTGGGCTGTTCCTCGATCTTCCTTTTGATCAACTTAACTATCCCTTTATTGGAAGATTCGGCCTGGCCGTTAGCCTGAGCATAATACGGGAAGGAGTTTAGCAGCTTGATCCCCATATCGGCCATGAATTCCTCGAATTCTCCTGATGTGAACATCATTCCTTGATCGGTTGTGATAGCCTGAGGGATGCTGAAGCGATAGACAATTGGTCCCTTAAGAAATCGACCATAGAGGCCGATGTTACGGCCTTTAATGGAATCGCTTCCACCCATTTGGTGAAATAGTCTGTGGCTACTAGAATGAATTTGCGTCCCTTACTTGATGGAGGATAAATTTGTCCGATGAGGTCTATTCCCCAACCTCTGAATGGCCATGGCTTGATGATTGGATTCATGGCCGATGCGGGTGCACGCTGCACGTTCCCATATTTCTGACAATCTTGACATCCTTTATAATATTTGAAACAGTCCTCAAGGATTGTCGGCCAATAATACCCATTATTCCTGATCATCCACTTCATTTTATGTGCCGATTGGTGAGCTCCGCACACACCTTCGTGGATCTCTCCCATCAGGATTTTTGCCTCCTCCGTCCCTAGGCACTTGAGTAGAACACCATCAATCGTTCGGTAGAACAAATCACCTTCTAGTAATGCATACTTCGTGGCTTGAAAGCGCACCCGCCGATCCACTTTCTTGGACGGGTCCTTTAAATAATCGGCAATCTCTTTTCGCCAATCGTCGGCCGCGAGTTCCAGAGTCATGGCGCCCTGAATCGGCTGATACCCGGATGCATGCTGGGCAAGCTTGTTGGCCTCTTCATTATAATTCCTGGGGATATGCTCAATAACCGCGGACTTGAATTCCTTCAAAAGTTGGAGGCAATCCTCATAATAAATCCTCAAGATGTCATCTTTGCACTCGGATCTCCCTGTCAATTGGTCTACGATGAGCATGGAATCTCCAAAAATTTCCACAGCGTCAGCCTTAATCTCTCTCACCAATTGTATCCCTTTCAGGACAGCCCGGTACTCCGCCTGGTTATTAGTGGCGGATGCCTCTATCGGCAGAGAGAAATCATAGCTTGCCCCCCAAGGCGATATGAGAATGATGCCGATTCCTGATCTGGCCCCACATGACGAGCCATCAAAATATAGGGTCCACGGAACTGGCTCCACGACAGCGACTTCTGGTCCGCAGTGCTGGGTGATGAAATCAGCCATGACTTGACCTTTGATGGCTTTTGCCGACTCGTATCTTAGATCAAACTCTGATAGAGCCAGAATCCACTTTTCGATCCGCCCCTTCAGAATCGGCAGTGACAGCATGTATTTTACCACGTTGTCTTTGCATACGACTACGCACTCCGCCGATAACAAGTAGTGTCTGAGTTTGGTGCATGAGAAGTAAAGACACAGGCATAGTCGCTCTACCGGGGGGTATCTTGTTTCGGCGTCCAGAAGTCTTCTGCTAACATAATATATCACCCGTTCCTTTCCTTCAAACTCCTGGACTAGCGCCGACCCGATAGCTCGCTCATCGGCCGATAAGTATAGCTTGAATGGCTTATCAGTTTGTGGTGGGACCAACACGGGTGGCAAGACCAAGTATTGTTTGATGTCTTCTAGTGCCCTGCGTTGTTCTTCTCCCCATACGAATTCTTGGTCGGGTCTCAATTTCAATAACGGTGTGAAGGCCTGGATACGTCCGGACAGGTTGGATATGAATCTCCTGATGAAATTGACTTTGCCGATCAAGGACTGCAACTCAGTTTTATTTTGCGGGGCCACGACTTTATTGATAGCCGCTATGGTTTTCCGGTTGATCTCTATCCCACGCTCATGAACCATGAATCCCAAGAACTGCCCGGCGGATACGCCGAAAGTGCATTTGTTCGGGTTCATTTTCAGCCCATGCTTTCTCGTGCATTCCAATACCTGCCGTAAATCGGCCAGATGTTCCTGGTGTCCTTTTGACTTGACCACAACGTCGTCGATGTAAATCTCTACCAGTACACCGATGAGTTTGTGAAATATGTAATTCATGGCTCGTTGATATGTAGCGCCGGCGTTCTTCAACCCAAAAGTCATCACTACCCACTCGAACAAACTGAGGTGGCTTGGGCACCTGAAAGCCGTTTCCGAAATGTCTTCTTCGGCCATTAGTATTTGATTGTATCCGACGTTTCCATCCATAAAACTAATGACTTTGTGACCTGTGGTGGCATCTATCAACACGTCGGCTGTTGGCATTGGGTATCCGTCCATCGGTGTAGCCTGATTAAGGTTCCTAAAGTCGATGCACACACGCAGCTTCCCGTTTTTCTTGTATACGGGCACAATGTTGGAGATCCACTCGGCATAATGGCATTGTCGGATAAATTTTGCTTCAATTAGCCTTGTGATCTCGGCCTTTATATCGGGTAGAATTTTAGGATTACATCGCCGTGCGGGTTGCTGATATGGCCGATATCCCGGCTTTATGGGAAGCCGGTGCTCAACAATGGACCGGTCTAATCCAGGCATCTCATGATATTCCCAAGCAAAGCAATCTTTAAACTCTTTCAATTAATTTGTCAATTTACATTTGTATTCCGGATCCAAATTAGCACTAATGTACGTCGGCCTTGGCTTGGTGCCATCACCTAAATCTATCATCTCTAATGAATCGGCCGACGTAAACCCGTGCCCCAGCTTCCCGTCTTCCCGGATGAACTGATCCATTTAATCTGAATCTTCAGAGCCGACTGCTCGAATCGGCTGTAGGCCAAAATCGGACACCTTCAGAAAATCGGTGTCCCAAGTCCTCCCGGATATGCACTTGACGTGTTCGCAGCTCCATTGCTATGCATCGGCCGCCGCGACGCTGTACGCGGAATCGGCGGTGACTATTTTGATGTTGTTCGCAGCTCCGTTTTGTAAGAACATTAATGCCTTTTGACCGTCCTTCGTGGCATCCTCTTATTTATTACCCCTTTTACTCTGACGGGACGCATCTTACCAAACCCCCACCCTTTCTCTTCTTATAAATACCAGCCCTGGTTTCGCTCTTGAGAACACCTGCTCCACTTGATTCGTTTCTCCCCGATTATGTTTCTATTGGAACATTCACAGTCATGTCTTTTTCGTCTTCTTCTTTCTCCTCCTCTTCTGTCAATCAGGTACGAGATCCGTCTTCGCTTCTTTCAGTTTTATTCCTTTAAATCGTCCTAACTTTTAGGCAGTTATATGTTAACCTTTTCAGCCAAGGCGCCTTAGCCCCGAACTCGAATGGGCGATCGAACTCATGCACTTTGATGAGCCATTGTCGCAAGAGGACAGGGACTTGATCAAGGCACACCGTGAAGAACTCAGAGATCACGTTCCCGCCGACGTCCAACGGATTTGGGACTTCATTGATGGCAACGGTTACAGGCAACCGCAAGTTGACAGGAGCCACCCACTCCCTCGTCCGGTTGTCCTTGAAAATGCCGCGGCGGGGACATCTCGCCCCGTGTTGGATCGGAGCCATCCCCTTCCTCGCCAGGTTGAGGCGGAGGCCGCGATGAGAGATGTGGAAAAATGAAGCACCCGCCTCTTGATAGAATTAGGTCGGATTGAGAGGGAACTCAAGAAGAAAAGCAGTTGAGTATTTTTTGTTCTAAGGGCGACTTGTACCGCGTCGGCCGTGTAACTCATCGTCCGTACCGAATGATAAATCGGCCGATTTGAAAGATTATTTTTCTCCTTTAGGCAATTCCTTTTTCTGCATCGGCCACATGATTATCCAGGAAACAACCGTTCTGTCCTGCCATGCCTCAAAATGATTTTGATGCATCGACCCATATACTGGGGTAGTATCTTTTCAAGTACCTCCCGTTCAATGCCCTAGTAAATTCTTCCCCTTTGATTGTTTCCAGAATGTACGCGTTTCCCGGAGCGCATCGGCCGATTCTATACGGCCCTTCCCAAGTGGGAGACCATTTACTGAATTTAGGATCTTTAGATCCAATCGGCAGCACTAACTTCCATACCAAATCCCCTTGGGAGAACTGCTTGACTTTGACTTTCTTGTCATACCATCTGGCCACTTTCTTTTTGTTTTCCTCAATACTGATCAAGGCTCTCAAACGCTGACCCGCCAAATCGTCGAGTTCTCTCTTCATGAGCGAGGAGTAATCATCGGCCGTCAGCTGATCTTGAAGCAACGTACGTATTGATCCTGTTCTCAACTCCCACGGCAATACCGCCTCATGACCGTACACCAGTTGATAAGGGGACACCTTAGTAGCCCCGTGGCAGGCCATCCTGTATGCCCATAGAGCTTCGGTTAGACATAAGTGCCATTTTTTGGGTTGTTCCCCAATCTTCCTCTTGATCAACTTAATTATCCCCTTATTGGAAGATTCGGCCTGGCCGTTAGCTTGAGCATAATACGGGGAGGAATTTAGCAGCTTGATCCCCATATCGGCCGTGAACTCCTCAAACTCTCCCGACGTGAACATCGTCCCTTGATCGGTTGTGATAGTCTGAGGGATGCTGAAACGATAGACAATATGGTCCCTTACGAAATCGACCATAGCGGCCGACGTTACGGCCTTTAATGGAATTACCTCCACCCATTTGGTGAAATAATCTGTGGCTACCAGAATGAATTTATGTCCTTTACTTGACGGAGGATAAATTTGTCCGATGAGGTCTATTCCCCAACCTCTGAACGGCCACGGCTTGATAATTGGATTCATAGCCGATGCGGGCACGCGTTGCACGTTCCCATATTTTTGACAATCTTGGCATCCTTTATAACATTTGAAACAGTCCTCAAGGATTGTCGGCCAGTAATACCCATTATTCCTGATCATCCACTTCATTTTATGTGCCGATTGGTGAGCTCCGCACACACCTTCGTGGATCTCTCCCATCAGGGTCTTTGCCTCCTCCGTCCCTAGACATTTGAGTAGAACACCATCAATCGTCCGATAGAACAAGTCGTTTTCCAGTAACACATATTTTGTGGCCTGAAATTGTATTCGCCGATCCACTTTCTTAGACGGGTCTTTCAAATAATCGGCGATCTCCTTTCGCCAGTCGTCGGCCGCGAGTTCCAGAACCATGGCGCCTTGAATCGGCCAATACCCGGACGCGTGCTGGGCAAGCCTGTTGGCCTCTTCATTATAATTCCTGGGGATATGCTCAATAACCGCAGATTTGAATTCTTTCAGAAGCTGGAGGCAATCTTCATAATAAATTCTTAACACGTCATCCTTGCACTCGGATCTTCCTGTCAAATTGGTCCACAATGAGCATGGAATCTCCAAAAATCTCGACGGCGTCGGCCTTAATCTCTCTTAGCAATTGTAACCCTTTTAGGACGGCCCGGTACTCCGCCTAGTTATTGGTGGCGGATGCTTCTATCGGCAAAGAGAAATCATAACTTGCCCCTCGAGGCGATATGAGAACGATGCCGATTCCCGATCCGGCTCCACATGACGAGCCATCAAAATATAAGGTCCACGGTACTGGTTCCACGACGGCGATTTCTGGTCCGCGGTGCTGGGCGATGAAATCGGCCATAACCTGACCTTTGATGGCTTTTGCCAATTCATATCGTAGATCAAACTCCGATAAAGCCAAAATCCAATTTCCGATCCGTCCTTTCAAAATCGGCAATAACAGCATGTACTTTACTACGTCGTCCTTGCATACAACTACGCATTCTGCCGATAATAAGTAGTGCCTGAGCTTGGTGCATGAGAAGTAAAGACATAAGCATAGCCGCTCTACCGGGGGATATCTTGTTTCGGCGTCCAAAAGTCTTCTGCTAACATAATATATTACTCGTTCCTTTCCCTCAAACTCCTGGATTAACGCCGACCCGATAGCTCGCTCATCGGCCGATAAATACAGCTTGAACGGCTTACCAGTTTGTGGTGGGACCAACACGGGAGGCGAGGCCAAGTACTGCTTGATGTCTTCTAGAGCTTTGCATTGCTCTTCTCCCCACACGAATTCTTGGTCGGGTTTTAATTTTAATAACGGTGTGAAGGCCTGGATACATCCGGACAGGTTGGATATGAATCTTGTGATGAAATTGACCTTGCCGATCAAGGATTGCAACTCGGTTTTGTTCTGCGAGGCCACGACTTTATTGATAGCCGCTATAGTCTTCCGGTTGATCTCTATTCCACGCTCATGAACCATGAAACCCAAGAATTGTCCGGCGGATACACCAAAAGCACATTTGTTTGGATTCATTTTTAACCCATGCCTTCTCGTGCATTCCAACACTTGCCGCAAATCGGCCAGATGTTCCTGGTGTCCTTTTGATTTGACCACGACATCGTCGATGTAAATTTCTACTAGTATGCTGATAAGTTTGTGAAATATGTAGTTCATGGCTCGTTGATACGTAGCGCCGGCGTTCTTCAAACCGAAAGTCATTACCACCCATTCGAACAATCCGAGGTGACCTGGGCACCTGGCCATTAGTATTTGATTGTATCCGACGTTTCCATCCATGAAACTGATGACTTTGTGACCCGCGGCGGCGTCTATTAAAATATCGGCCGTCGGTATCAGGTATTCGTCCATCGGCGTAGCCTGATTAAGGTTCCTGAAGTCAATGCACACGCGTAGCTTTCCGTTCTTCTTGTATACGAGCACGATGTTGGAGATCCATTCGGCATAACGGCACTGCCGAATAAATTTTGCTTCAATCAGCCTTGTGATTTCGGCCTTTATATCAGGTAAGATTTTAGGATTACATCGTCGCGCAAGTTGCTGATATGGTCGATATCCCGGCTTTATGGGCAGCCGGTGTTCGACAATGGACCGGTCTAATCCCGGCATTTCATGATAGTCCCAAGCAAAGCAATCCTTAAACTCTTTCAATAAATTTGTCAATTTACATTTGTATTCCGGATCCAAATTAGCACTAATGTACGTCGGCCTTGGCTTGGTGCCCGTGCCCTAGCTTCCCGTCTTCCCGGATGAACTGATCCATTTAATCTGAATCTTCGGAGCCGACTGCTCGGATCGGCTGTAGACCAAAATCGGACACCTTCAGGAAATCAGTGTCCCAAATTCTCCCAGATATGCACTTGACGTTCTCGCAGCTCCATTGCTGTGCATCGGCCGCCGCGACGCTGTACGCAGAATCGGCGGTGACCACCTCGATGTTATCGCCGACCCATTGCACGAGGCATTGGTGCATTGTAGACGGGATGCAGCAATTTGTATGAATCCAGTCCCGGCCGAGTAGCATGTTGTAAGACCCTTTGCCATTGATAATAAAGAAAGTGGTGGGAAGAGTCTTACTGCCGATGGTGAGGTCGACGCAGAGCGCGTCGCGGGTGGGAGACACGTTGCCTTCGAAGTCATTGAGCATCATGTCCGTTTTGGTCAGATCATCGTCACTTTTTCCTAGCTTTCGGAACATGGCGTACGGCATGATGTTGACAGCAGCTCCTCTATCTACTAGTAATCTGGTGACGGGTCGGCCGTTGACATGTCCTTTGAGGAATAATGCCTTGAGGTGTTGCCGTTTTTCATCCTCGGGTTTCACGAATGTGGCTGTCATTGGCTCCAAAGCCAATTGCACCATCTGTTCTTCTATTGCCGACATGTTATGTCGGTCGGCAGGAGTCATGAATTCCATCGGCAGAATGAACACCATGCTAACATCGGCTGCCAATCCTTGGTTATCATCGCCCTCCCTGTCGTTTCTTCTGGGGCGCCACACCCGAGGCCTGTCATTTTTCTTGTTCATCACCTGTTGTTGCTCCTCTTCCTGTTGTTCCCATTGGCGGAGACGCTGGATTCTTCGTTTTTGTGATTTGGTCAATCCGTCAGAACACCACCTGGGGTTTACTGGTTTAGCCGACGGCTTGGCTTGTTCCCATTCTGGTTCCCGTCCCAAGGGATTTTCATCTGATACCCGAGCATCGGCCATCTCTTCCAGCCGATCGTGTGCGCTGGCTCTGCCCTCTGGTTGGTCGCGTCGATCGTTTCGTTCACGCCTGTCTTCCGACTGATCATATCGGTCACTTCTGCCCCCCCCCCCAGCCGATCACGCACTGAAAGGCACCGATCCTCTTGCTCGCGCCAGTTTCTACTGATCGGCTCTAGCCTTCCATCTCTGGAGCGACATCTTCTAAATGGCTGATTGTTACGATACGGGCCGTTACACTTGGGGCAATTGTCGGCCGACGGCAATCTAAGGTTACTCTCCCAGCAGTGGATGAAGAACGGGCATCGCTAGTGATCTTCATGTCGTCGCATCATCTCTTCTCAGAATCTTGAACTTTCTTGTTGCCGTTGATACTTGTTGAGTAGAAATTGGGAGGTGATGGGCCGGCGTGGTTCTCCCGATCCTTCGCCTTCATCTTCCATCCGTCGTTTCCCTTTGACGTCTTCGGGCGCCGCTTGATTCCTGGGGTCTACGGCGCCGCTCTTTTTAGCCGATTCTGACGTTAGCACCTTGGTCTGGAGTGAGTTCCTTCCTGTATCAACCATGTTGGCAGGGAAGGGATGCTGATCGATCTTCATCAGCTTTGGTGGCTTTGTCAGGACTTCAAATTTGAGCCTGCCTTGCTCAATGGCCGATTGTATTTGCTATCGGAAGATTTTACATTCGTTCGTATCATGGGAGGTGGCATTATGCCACTTGCAATATTTCATCTTATTTAGCTGTTCGGCCGATGGGATGGTATGGTATGGTGAGAGCTTGATTTGTCCTTCCTAGAGAAGGAGAACGAAGATTTTATCGACCTTTAACGTGTCGAAACCGAATGCCTCCGGCTCCTTTTTCCCGAACGGACATGATATCAGCTTCTTCCCTTTAACCCACTCCGCCAGGCCGACTTCTGTTTCTTCTTTGGACTCAGCCCCTTCTAAGTACGCCACCTTTTTCTGGAAATTCCTCCGTGGATCAATGGGACGTACTTCCTGACCAGACAATCAATGTACGATTTGGCTCAGGCTCTCGAACTCCTGTGAAGCATATTTCTCTTTGATATGAGGCAGGAGACCCTGGAAGGCTATATCGGCCAATTGTGCGTCGGTTACGACTAGGGTGTAGCATTTGTTCCTGATCTCCCTGCTGCACGTATGTGGATACCGGCTCATCACTCCTCTGTCTGATGCTGGTTAAGTCTGAAAGCTTCATCTCATGTACCCCGCGTAGAAGTATTTGTGGAACTGCTTCTCCAAGTCGGCCCATGTAATTATGGAGTTCGGTGGCAGTGTAGTAAACCATTGGAAGGCCGACCCGGATAGGGATGACGAGAAGAGGTGTACCCGTAGAGCGTCTTGTGCAGCTGCCTCCCCACATTGGATGATGAATCTATTTACGTGTTCCACAGTTGAGGTATCATCAAGCCCCGAAAACTTGGTGAAATCAGGAACTTTGTACCGATGGGGAAACGGCAGTAAGTCATAGGTAGGCGGGTACGGCGTTCTGTATATGTAGGTTTGCACCTTCGGCTTTAAACCGAATTGTTCTTGAATCACCTCTGCTATCCATGCCATCCAGTCTGCTTGTTGTTGATGAACTATCGACTGGGGAACCGGCACGTGTTGGTAGATCGGCGGTGGAATGACAGGGTGGTGGACGAACGCGTGCGGCGCCTGGGGTGATGCGACTGGCTGTGTAGTCGGCATCGACTGTTTCAGTGAACCGGCCGTTTCATCATATAGTATAATCGGCGCAGCGCCCCGAAATGCTTCCGTTGTTTCTGCCCCCCTGCCCATCTCCAGCGCGGTTGGTTGATACTGTGGAATCATCGGTCGTACGGCCGATTGGAAAGGTGCCTGGATCGGAGAGCTTCCATAGCTAGCCGATTGATCTTGGACGGCCGTCGCCAATGGTGCCCCCCAAGGCACTGAATTCAGAGAAGACAAATGCGCGGAGGATAACTGAATGGATTGGGGCAGCGCATGTGGCTGGAGATATGGTGCGCCGTTATGCCCCAGATGCATTGACGATGAAGGGGTGCTGGAACCCCCAGTCTGAGCTTGGGTCGGCTGAGGAGCCGAGTAGGGTATACTTGGAGAACTTCTAACCGGGGCTGTGATGGGTATGCCGGCCCCTGGTATCCTTGGGATACGCCGTTGGCCAAGGCGCTGATGACGGTATTGTATACCGTATCAGTTATCACCGGGGATTGATCAATGAAAGCTTGATAGACGGACTGTTGAACCATCTCGGACATCTTGCCCGAGTCCTCGACGATTGTAATCTGGCGGGGAGTTGGAAAAGGAGCTTTCCTGAAAGTTTCCCTACTCCTGGTACGACTGAAGGATTGTAAGCACGTCTTCCGGTAGTATGCTATCTGCTTCTCCAACTCTTCCTTCTGGTCGTCCTTGAGGTCTGCTTCAGTTACCTCGATGACGTTGTCTTCCGAGATTTCGGCAGCTTTCGACATGGTAGCGGTTGTATTGGTCCCACCGGACGTGCCAAAAGTGTGTTGGCGCTAGAAATCAGCCGACTGAATCTCTAGCGTCGGACACACGACCCGGGAGAATCTACTTAACTGCTGTTCGGGTGATCGCCCTGGTGCGGTTCACGCGGCGTGCCAGCCAATCTGATCTGTTGATTGGCAAGGAGAGAAACGTGTCAGATCCCAGAGGTTGCGATCGGCTAAGGTTCTGATCTCGAGGAAGCTTATCAGCGAATCGGCCGATTTGCTATAATAAAGAAATCGGCTATAATACAGCCGATTACCAGATAACGTTGGTGAAGAATACTGCTAGAGTACACTAAACAACGCTACAGTAGCAACACTAGGAACAGATCTTAATCGGCTATGCACAAGGTAGTAGATTAAGCAATAGGATATAAGTAAGCCGAAAGTTCTAATTCCAAGCTGGATAACTGCTGATAAAACTAGATTAACAGGTAAAACCTAGAAAATTCTAGTGAATATCGATAACTAGTGAATAAACCTAAACGAAACGACAGCGATGCGCCCGAAGTTAAAGCTTAGATATTACTTGATAAACGGAACTTACAGAATCGGCCGGAGATCAAGCTGATGCAGCCCCGCCAACCCGCACGAACTCGTGAAAGTAAGAAAAGTATTGGCGAAGTCGCCTGCTTGAAGGCGGCTATTTATAGCCTGTTACAAACAATCTCTTAACCGACTAGGACTCTATCTCTAATTTTAAACGAAAACGAATATTTACAAGTATGACTCAGTATCGGAGTTGATTGCTGTGTTCTGTGGGCCGACCACCTTTATCCTCGTAATCCACCCTGAGCCATATTGGCCCAACTATTCCAGCCTGTCGATCGGCCGATTTTCATCAACTCCCTTTGCCGAAACATTGCAGCACCAATCGGCCGATCCCCAACTGTAGCACCAATCGGCCGATTCCCAATCGTGACCTCCGTGCCTCACCGCATCAGCTGATTCTTTCCCTTCTTGACGCCGATTCCATACGTGTCAAAATCTGGCATCAACAGAAGGTTTTGGAGCTTCGTAGAGCCTTGAAGAAAGGTAAGTTTCGTTCTGCAGCGCGAGGGATAAATCTGTTAAGTGCAGCTACTCTCCCAGTTAACCGTGGAACATCTTTAACTGAAGGAGGCTCCTTCATGTCGAGAAGTGCTTGAATCTTATCAGGGTTGGCCTGAATGCCTTTGGTTGTAACCAAGCATCCTAGAACCTTGCCTCTCTGCACCCCAAAGACACACTTCTCTAGGTTTAATTTGAAATTCGCTGCTCTTAGGTTAGCGAAAGTTTCTGCGAGATCGCGAATGTGATCATCCCTTCTGTCGCTTTTGACGAATATGTTGTCAACATAAACAAGTATGTTCCTACGAAGCTGCTTGGCGAGGATAATGGTGATAATTCTAGAGAAGGTCTGGCCTGCGTTCTTCAGCCCCTCTGGCATTCTTAAATAACAGAATGTTCCAAATGGAGTTACAAAACCTATCTTTCCTTCATCCTCCTTAATTCTTATTTGGTGATAGCCCGAGAACAAGTCCAGTAATGAGAGCATTGCACTATTCGCAGCATCGTCCACGACTTTGTCTACTCTTTCAAGCCGGTAGTCGTCTTTGGGACAAACCTTGTTCTGAAGTCGATGCACATTCTCCATTTACCGTTCTTTTTCTTGACCGGGACAGTATTTGCCAACCACTCTAGGTAGAGGATCGGCCTAATCACGTTAGCTTCGAGCAGTCTGTCCACTTCTACTTTCACCGCTTGAACTTTTTCGTCAGACATTTTTCTCAACTTTTGTTTCTTTGGCTTCTCACCTGGCCTGATGTCAAGGCCATGTTCGGTTATCTCTCTATCCACCCCTTTGAGATCACCCGCGGACCAAGCGAAGACATCGTTGTTCTTCTTCAAAAACTTGATTAGCTCATATTCTTCTTCGGGCTCGAGATTGGCCCCGATGGTGACATATCTGTCCTCGATGTATCCATCCAGCAGTACCCTTTTGGTTTCGCCATCGGCGCTGATTTTGATCTTTTCTTTGTCCCTCTTTGGCTCGACATAAGGCTTCTTTTTATCTTGTTGGTCGGCTTTGCTTTGGTTGGCTAAATGATGGACATTTTTCTGTCCCGGAGTTGTGCCCTTTTCAATGTTTCTTGCCGCCTGTTGATATCCATACATAGTGATGATCCCTTTCAAGGTTGGTATTTTCATGCAAAGGAACAGCTGCCTGATGATTGCATCAAATTTGATGAAGCCCCAACCGAGGATGGCAAAATAGGGGTAGTGCATCTCGACCACATAGAAGGTAATTCGTTCCATTCTTGCATTGTCGATGTTTCCGAATGAGACCGGCAATGAGATTTTTCCCAGAGCTCTTACTGGCCTTCCACCGAAGCCAAGTGGCGGAACTTCGGGCAGTTCAAGCAGGTGAGGACCAATCTTCATTTCTCTGAAAGTGTTGGTGAAGATGATGTCTGTCGAGCTGCCGGTGTCAACCAGTACTTTCCCTATTTGCCAGTTGGCTATGATTGCCTCAATTACCATTGCATCATTGTGCGATGTTGTTTTGAGCTTAAAATCCTCCTCAATGAAAGTTATTGGTATGTGGGCCCATTCTGGTTTCGCTGGAGGCCCATTGGGGATGATTGTGTTTACTTGTCTAAAGTAATCTCGCTTCTATCTCTTGTTGTCAAACTCGAGTGAATTTCCGCCAGTGGTCGGCATTATCATTCCGAAAGTCGGTATGGCGTTGGGGCTGCTTTCGCGAAGTTTGGACTGCGAAGATCCTCCAGATATTGGCATTATCATGCCATAGGTTGGTATAGCTTTTGGGTTGCTGTTTGGTGGGTTTGGCTCGGCCATTGGGATTTCAATGGGTAGGTTTGGTGGCGGTGGAGGTAGCTCATGTCGAGGTTGTGGGTGTGGTTGATTTTGGTTCGGTGACGCTACAGGGAACTGAGGATGGAAAAAAGGTGAGGGTTGTCAGGCCATTGGCTGTTGAAAACCTGCAAGGTTAGGTTGGTTTGGATAGTATGGTGAGTGTGTGAGGAAAGTGGTGTGATGAATGGTTCTGGGTGCTTGAGCTGCTGCGAGCACTGCCTCTTCTACGGCCTTCTTTTCAGCTTCTCTTTTTGCCTTAACATCAAGCGAGATTGGGCACCAGTCCATGCCGTGATCCAGCTGTTTTCCACGGAACGTGCAGTATAGTGGTCTTGGCTGCCTGTTATTGGTTGGCTTCAAAGGAGTGCTAGCTCGCCCTCTCCTCCTTCACGAGTGGCCTCCTTTCTGGCTGTTGCTGAAGTTATTCTGACTTCGGTTGTGTTGCTGGTGATTGTAGCCTTGACTTGGGTGTTGATTGCCTTCAATTGCCATGATTTAGTTGGCTTGGTGGTGGTTATTATTTTGGTGGTGGTGGTGATTTTGGCTGTGGCTGGAGTTTTAGTTGTGATTGAAGTTTTAGTTTTGGTTGCGGTTGTAGGGCGAAGCTTGCCAATTTCTGTTTTTTTCTGATTGCCTTTGATTATTTCTTTCCACCACTCTTCTTCTGTGGTCTTTGTCTGATCTGATGTATTTTTCCAGCTCCATGAATAGGGCTTCCATGGTTACAGTTTTCTTTCGTGTCAGCTTCGAGGCTGTCGGGCCTGGGTTGAGTCCCAAGATTCAAGCGGAGATCGCAACGCTATCAGCCACGTGTGGTGTTTGCGACCGAAGCTGAACAAATCTCCTAACATAACTGGCGAGGGGCTCCTTATCTTTTTGCTTGCAGTGAAAAAGGTCGGCCTCGTCGTTTAGGGCTTGATGAAAACCTTGGAAGTTCTGAGTTAGCTTCGTTTTTAGGTCTATCCAACTACATACTGAGTCTGGAGGAAGTAATGAGTACCAGTTCACAGCTGCCTCTTCACAAGCAATGATAAACAATTTCGCGAGTACGACATCGTCGCCTCCGGCTGAAGCTACTGCAGCTTCGTAGCTCATTAAGAATTGACGCAGATCTGTTTGTCCATTGAACTTAGGCAAGGTTACCGACTTATATGTTGCTGGCCATGGGGCAGCTTCAATTCCAATTGACAGCGGAGAGCTCTTGTCAATGACCATGCACATGTTCATTACAGGTGGTGGATCGTGCTGGCCGAAGCTAGGGTTGGTGTAAATGACTTGTGTGGAACAGGTGTTGAAAGCTTGATTAGGTGGTGGCATTGGCTGTTGTGGGGTGCCCTGAAGGTATTCTAGCTCTTTCAATTCTCCCTGCAATTCTTCTAATTGTCTTTTAGCTTCGTTCAACATTGCAAGCTTGTTGGCTGCTTCTCTTTGAGCCTGTAGTTGCTATGTGAATTGTTCTTCTGCCCTTTCATTTCCTCCAACTGCCTTAGGACAAAAGCTAGCTCGTTGTCCGAATCACTCAAGCGTTCATCTTCGGTGTCTGCCTGCAGTTGGTCCTCGTTTGCGGCATTTTGCGCGGCGATTGTCTTCAGTGACTTGGCTCTTAGAACGTCTTATATTCTATTATATCTATCTTCCCTATCTATCAAGACCTGCTGTGCTAGCTCTGACGAAATGATCTGCCTTTCCTCTGTGGCTTTGGCTTCTGTAGTAGCTCTCTTCTTTCTCTGTGGCAGCATCGTGGATTTCTTGGTGGCTTAAAACATGGTGGGCGCCAAATGTTGGGTCTAAGCCTCTCGCGAAGTCAGACACAACACAAATGGAAGTTGCACCGTCGCTTTCGTATGATTAGTGCATAACGTCTTTACACTGGGGTGAGGTGCCACTTTTATAGTCCCCATGGCACATTTACTCTTTACACACTTGTCCCTATCCAACCACTACATCCTTATAATATTCTTTACATATTGGTCATTTCTGGATCACGTTTTTGTTGCTCCCCGATAGCCCCATGATTTGCGCTCTCACATCGCCCCGCAAATCATGCTTCCACGTTGATCACGCTTCCGAGCTTCCTGGCTTCGCACACGAGGTTGCTCGCGGCTTCGCTCACCTGGATCGTCTTCGCTTCTCATCGAGAAATTGGATCAACCTCGGGACATTTTGGCACCTTCAGGCTGTCATCATGAAGGCCTCTCTAGCTTCAGGAGTCCGAGCCTCTGCTTGACGCTCTGCTAGTAAAGCTCTATCTTCGATCATGTTTACCTCCCATCCCTGCACACAACTGCTAGTTTCCAGAGGTAGAGTTATTTCATCAGCATACATTGCGTACCTTTTTCTTACCTTCGAGACTGTTAAGGGAGCTTCTGAATGCCTCTTGGTTTGCTCGAAGCCAGGAAACCTGTAGCGAGGTTAAGAGTTTTACATGACGTTGAGGCCATTTAGGATTCGAGCTAGCTCGAGGTTGACCGTTCTTTTGGGCGATCCAACACCTGGTAACGAGTTCTCTGAATTAAAAACTATATTTGCTAATGGTACTTCCTTAGATGTTGCTGATACCACAAAGACCAGGAGAATTCTTAGATTTGATTTATTAAAAAAACTTATTTTTTCTCATAATGTGGGGTTAAGTTGGAACGAAAATTTTGACTCGAGTACTATATTTGTCATTGATGAAATCCGTGCGAAAATTCACGCACCGTATTGTGACAAGTTCTGTGAAGAGGTAAAATTCAATGACTTCGTCAATTACATTTATAAGATTGTTGAGCTATTTAGAATAAAAGGGTTTGGTCTGTTAGTATTTTTTACCCATCTGACCAGTACGCTGTCAAACCCTTCCCGCAGACCTTCAGCGTGTACCCCACCTCAACTAGAGGGTTTTCGACATCGATTTCATAACTTTTGAGATTGTATATTGACTACCCTAGCACTGAGTTCCTCATTGGCTAGAGCTGGATTATTTTCTGGAATTCATAAGATACGCAGTTTCGCGCCAGAGAAAGAGAGACTAGCTCTAAAAATTATATTGACAAATCATTCTCCCCTTAGAAATGATTGAACGATTCCAATTACTAAAACAGGATATCTAGTCCTAAAAAGGTTTTATGGTACATACCTGGTATTTTAAATGGAAGCAATGAAAAGATTAAATTTCTTATACTCTGTTTAAATTTGTACTCCTGAATCTTTTCAAACTTCTTATGTGCACCTTTATCCTCCTGAACCTTTTCATTGCTTTCATTTAAAATACCAGATATGTACCTTAAAACCTTTTTTAGATTGGATATCCTACTTCAGTAATTGAAACTGTCTAATCATCTCTAAGGGGAGGACAACTTATGAATACAACTTTTAGAGATAGTCTCACTTCCTCTAGCGCAAATCGACGTATCCTATAAATTCCAACAAATAATTCAGCTCTAACTAATGAGGACATCGCACCAAGGTAGTCAATATACAATCCCAGAAGCCGTGAAGTCAACATCGAAAGCCCTCTAGTTGAGGTGAGTACATACTGAAGATCTGCAGGGAGGGTTTGACAACGTATTGACCAAATGGGTAAAAATTACTAGCGGACCAAACCTTTTTTTTCTAAATAGCTCAATAATCCTACAAATGTAACTGACAAAGTCATTAAATTTTACCTCTTCACAGAACTTATCACAATACGGTGTGCGGATTCCTGCACGAACTCCATCAATGACAAATATGGTCCTCAAGTAAAAATTCTCATTCCAAATTAATCCCGCATTATGAAAAAAATAAATTCTTCTAATAAATCAAGTCTAAAACTCTCCCGATCTTTGTGGTATCAACAACATCCAAGAAATTACCATCAATAAATATAATTTTTAATTTAGAGAACTCATTACCAGATATCTGAACAAACTCCTCGAGTGATATTTCCCTTGTTTCAGGAACAATTTGAGGACCAGGCACAGACTTTTCAGGTGATATATCCTCTTCTGTATACGATCTCATGGAATAGGTACATGATCTTGGAGTCCATATTTTAGGACTAAGTGAGAGCCATAAAGATTCTCTCTGGAAAAAAACACAATTTCAAAAACACAATTTCAGCCTTCGCATAATACAACAATGAGGACAAAATGCTTTGCTTATTGCCATAACCGATTGTACACTAATTTTCTTCAATTTAAAATGCACTTTCAAACAACAAACGCGACATGACTTCCAAGAAATATAAGATTTCATGTATACAGTAATAGTATGTATACGGATATCACCGTTAGAAATAGAAATGGAAAAAGGAAGACCTGTTATAAATCAAATGTGATGGTAACTTAGTAAAAAAATGAGACAGTCATTGCAACTAAAGAGCATAAAATGATTCATTTTATGGTCAATGTTATGCATACCAAAAGATCTGCATCGGGTCCGAATACAATTGCATAAAGCTGCGGTCCAAATATAATCCGTCACCATGTGATGTAATCCCTTCCGAATCAGGTAAATGCTTCCTTCATGAATCAGGTAAATGCTTCGGAGGTACTTGTTTCAGGAACAAAGTAAGAACCCTGAAGAGAGCACACAATTTAATCCTTAGTATAATATAACAATGAACAAGACAAAATGCATTGTTTATTGCTACCATCAATTGTAGTAACGCTAATATTCTTCAATGCAAATGAATTTTCAAACAAGAACAAAGGCAACATGACTTGCAAGGAAGATAAAATTTCATGTATATGGGAAAGTAAATTGCATTTGGCTATGTCTACAGCATACATATATCACAGATAGAAATAGAAATGGAAAAGGAAAAGATTACACGATGATAACAAAGCATTGCAGGTACAGATATATTTGATTTCGCCAACATAGTAAATGATTTTTTTTTTTGGTCCACGTTATACATACCGAAGGAGCTGCATCAAGCCCCTTATAAATTGGTGTGAAGTTGCTGTCCAAATATACTCCATCACAGTTGACCTAACAAACCACAGCTAAGAATGGTCACAAGGTAATTTCAATCACACAAAGAAATTATGAAAAATACAGAATAGCATACCTCATGAAGCGTCTGCCAAACTGCACTAGTTCTTAAATAATTTGAATCAATGGCTAAAGAAAGTAATACTCCATTGATCTGCATAATTAAAACGGGTCAAAAAGGAAAAAATAGAAGGCACCTAAACATAGCTCCTAAAGTAATAAAATACAGCAAACGTTGAGTTTTCACCTTAACTATAGTATTGTAATGATTGTTCCAGTACAGAATGCATGGAACATTTTCAACAAGGTCTTCTTGTAGGGAAACCAAGCTGTAGCATTGGCACATGGTTATTTAAAATATTAACCAGTGGCAAACAACAAATAGTTTCCAACCAAAAAAGACTGCACATAGAAAAAGGAAAATTAGATATTTTACCCAATGGGAGTAAGTTGAGGTCCCCTTAGAAACTTCTTGATCGTCTCCGCTAAAAACATTGAACAAAAGCAATAAGAGCGATGAAAAAGGTTGTACAAACAATGTGTAGCTGAAAAATAAACCTAACCATGTGGAAAACCAAGTCCATTAGCCACCAGCGTAAGACTTTCAAATGATACTTCGGGTCCGGGCAACAAATCCTAATAATTAGTATCATGATATTAGCTGGCCACGTCATATAAAATGCTTGCGCACTTAATTAGAAAATTTGCACTAACGACATACTCAATGCTCATGATAAACTTGCTTACCCCAGCAGCAATCCAACCATGTCGAAGATTGAGATCTAAGCAATCAAGGAGCAACCACTCCGGTGTCATCGTAAAACCATCCGTTCTGCAATGTCAAAATTGCAAATATCAGAACGCCAGCAGCCAACGCGAACAACAAAGCAAAGAGACAGAACTAATATGGAAAGCTAGAACTACAATCACCTGGTGAAGACAACGTCCACATCAAACCCTGTGGCCAGTGTCTGCGCCACATCCCATATCTTTCTTTGTATTTCAGAACAATGGGCCTATTGAAAAAAAATATATCCACAACCTTAGGCTGAAGGCCATGAATGCAACCAAAATCGAGTTTGCAAGAGTTGCGAACCTGCATTTTCATACTTTCTTTAAGAAAAGAGACAACAAGGTTAAGTAGATATTCCATTGACACCACAGTTTCATGTGGTTCAAAAAAGATGTCCTCCTTGAGCAGTAGAACATTGCCTGTGGTAAAAAACAGAATAAATCCAAATCATGAGGAAATAAAAATACAAAAATTGAAAGTAAAGCCAATTTCACTTACAGACTGCAATAAGGGCGCATGGGCCATCATTTATCTGGTGGTTAACATGGGTAGATCGTCCGAAAAAATCAATAGGCCTTATATTCAAGTTGACACGCATGCCCTGCGAGAAACAGGTTTGAGGGGCAACATTTTCCAACAATACATGAAATCATTCTAGCAATTTTGCGCTAACAGATATATTTGCTTTCGACTCGATATTCCCATCATCTTTCTCCTCGGTCTTCTCATCATCTTTCTCCTCGGTCTTCTCATCATCTCTGTCCTCATTGCTATCCTCCTCTCGGTTAGCATAGTATAATCACATGCAACATATAAAGATCAACTAACATACCTGTGTTAACCTTTCCCACACCGCATCGGTTTCAGTACTGAACAAGGACAAATTGTTCAGCAACACATATATTTTGTCTTCAAACTATACAATAAAAGGAATATATTAGGAGGAAAGGTTCACTCACTTTAATAAGGGAAGGGTCACTATCTCTGAACAAATCAATAGGCCTTATATTCAAGTTGCCACGCATGCCCTGCAAGAAACAGGTTTGAGGGGCAGCATTTTCCAACAATACATGAAATCATTCTAGCAATTTTGCGCTTGCAGATATATTTGCTTTCTCCTCGATATTCTCATCATCTTTCTCCTCTGTCTTCTCATCATCTCTGTCCTCATTCCTATCCTCCTCTCTGTCTTCGTTCCTATCCTCCTCTTTCTCCTTGGGTACTAAGAGCCCCTTCAGACCCATCTTCTCTTTTTTATTCCTCTTCTTTCTTTCTCCTTGGGTACTAAGAGCCCCTTCAGACCCATCGTCTCTTTTTTATTCCTCTTCTTTCTTTCGCTTTTCGTTAGTGGCTAAATCAAATGCATGATTTCATTGATTTAGCAAAACATGCCTAAAAATCAAATAGAGCAAGAACTTGCAATAGCACTTCAACATTCTGCTCTTACCAGTACTGATTGAATCTTCGAATCTGTAGGCACAAAGTCACAATCAACAAACAATCCATCACCATTTGCCTAATTAACCATGCAAAAAAACAGTTAGCATATTATAATCACATGCAACATAAAAGGATCAACTAACATACCTGTGTTAACCTTTCCCACACCGCATCGGTTTCAGCACCAAACAAGGACAAATCGTTCAGCAACACATATATTTTGTCTTCAAACTATACAATAAAAGGAATATATTAGGAGGAAAGGTTCACTCACTTGAACAAATCAATAGCTCACCTTAGATATTGTAATTAATTTTTCATTCTAAATCAGGACAGCGGCCTGTCTCGCTTTGAGGTGATCGTGTAATGAAGAGAATCTGCACCCAGTGACATATACCGAGTTTTAGAAGCAACAAAAAAAGTAACACTTGAACATATATAAACTTCCATTTACCCATATGGGGTTAGCTGAGGGCCCCGCAAAAAGGTGAGACCATTGCACCTAAAAATTGTGAACAAAGAAAAGTATTATCAGGAGAATCACTTGCAAATATAGTTTTGTGCCAGAAAAATTGAACACTTGTGTTGTCGAGATTTACAAGAAGTAGAACCAAGTTCTTCTTCTGATCCAGTTAAAGAGAACGCAAGTGCTGAATAGAGCATGTCATCTTTACATCCACCATGCTTTTGTGGCCCTGAATTTGTGCTGGATCGAATCGATTCATACACAGCAAGATTATATGAAAGTTTGGAGTAGGAGCTTCTAGGTATTGAGGAGCCCAATTCAACATCCTAATGAAATATCAAAGTATCAGCCTTGAATTACCCCAATAAAGATCTCAAATCTTACAAAAATGTTGATGCATTGAAGGAACTAATATTTAGGAAAGCCCATGTACAATGGGTACCTGGGGATCAACCAACCAGCCATGGTGTAGAGGGACACCAAGAAAAACAAATAGTACGGTTTCTGAGGTCTGCTCAAAGCCACAAGAGCTGAAAAATGGACATCATAAACATTATACTCTGCGAAGGACAATCGCACATGCTCACACAATTAAATCAGTATCACAATCACCTAGCAAATGTCACATCAAAGTATAAACTGCCTGGAAGCTTCAACAATACACCAAGAACTTGTTTATTGAACTCTGATAGTTCCAAGTTCTGTTCCAACTGCAGTATACGTGGACAGTAGCTTAGCTTTGAGTTAATGAACATTCATTTGCAAAACAATTGCATCTATACAGTTGCATACCTACATTTGTGTATTGCCATACAAAAGATAACTCTGGACAAGATAGATGAGATGGCCCTCCAACACCTTCTTGATATCTAAATTCAGAGTTATCTTCTCTCCGAGCAGGAGAACGTTGCCTGCAGTGACACAGAAACAAGGAGTGAATGAACTCTGTCCTAGACATTTCCAATAAGTTCAGTGAAGTGAGGGCGAAACCTTTTTTGAGAGGGAAAATACACTACAAATGATATTCAATGTCGATTTAATCTATGAACTTGTTGGATTGTACACGCGTATGTAAAAGTAAGTAAACAGCGCGAATTCTGGGTAACCGGCCAAGCCACTAAAGTAGATATACAGAGAGAGAAAAAAAAACCTAAAAATGCAGCCACATTGACTTACATAGTGCTACTAGGGAGCAGCGTGTATCCTTATTCTTGAGGATAATGGGTGTGCGCCGACCAAGAAATTCAATAACCCTTGTCGCATACCACACAACAGCAGTGACATCTTTCTTCTTTTTCTTCTTTTTTTCCCATATCAAATGGCTGTTCCTGATCCCGTAACTGGGGAGGAGGGTACAGAGTTGGCAAAACATTATTCAAATGAAACAATGAACATCCACAATATCCAAGAGGCACAAAAAAGTATGCTAATTTCCTTATCAAAGAACACAGACAACTATGAAAGATGACATTCTTCATGCCTATAATAAATGTCATATCAGATTTGAGTTTCAAATAAGGGAATACAGCTCAAAGACAAACTTGAAACACTGGTACGTCGATATGATCATATAGCCCAAGAGTGAAATTTTATCCTAGATGGGTTCCTATTTCATGTGTTTCCTTAAAGTATGCACCGACTTCTTCTTCACACTTAACTTCACATTTAATTATTAAAAACGCTTCAATGAATTTTAACTGTAAAAACTTCAGTGGATCATCTTGAAACCAATATTACCTCCGCTATGGTTTTTTTGTAGATCATCACTTCATCTTTGACTATTCTCTCCATTATTGTCCCTTCAAGCTCGGTACATAAATCAGGTTCATTTTGAAGAATTCCATAAAGAATACTGTTCAAGGAAGATGAAATCATTAGAGTACAAACTCACATGCAGTAATCATAGATGGCATGTATTCTTTCTATATACCCACTAGGAGTATGTTTAACCTACTAGGAATAGAAGTTGCATGACAGGCTGGCAAGAACTAACAAGAAAAGGCAGAGGATGGAACATAAAAGACACAATGCCAATGTTAACAGAAGCAAAAACAGGTGGGTCAAGTAAAAAAAACTATATCTTGTCATCCAGAGATCTACATTAAACAGTACTTTATACCCATTTGACTAAACCCAGTCATAGAATCAATATCCTGAGCATATTTTACAGGTTTCATCTTGAATGTTATTTTCACTTGCAGTAAAGAGGCGCACAGCAAAAGGTAGAAGTGGTAACTGCACACTATGAGATGACAGCATGCAGCAACTCCAAGCATAAGTAGTCTAACATAAAATTCTCAGCAAGATACTTCTGGAGGAAAGACAAAGCGGAAACTCAATACAGCAGGGTGCAAAATAACAGATATGCAGCAACACCAAGCATAAGTAGTCTCAAGACGTTCTTGGCAAGATACTTCTGGAGGAAAGACAAAGCGGAAACTCAATACAGCAGGGAGCAAAAACACAAAATTTGTTAACGATGACTCATACTGAAAATCATGCAGACTGACAGGTGACCAAACTGGATGCTCTGTGAGTTGCTACGGTGCATCAAATAAGCCATACTGCCATACGACATAATAGAATTATAACAAACATTTTTATTAAAATTCAAGTTTATAATGTGTGAGAATACATTATTCAAAAATATGACTTTTGTAGACAGGGAAAACTGTTTTTGTATAAATACATGTAAAATAAAGCACAGCCTCAAATAAAAGTGATTGTTCTTACACATCGTAATCCTCTTGATTTGTCTTAAGTACTTCGTGGCCATATTGCACAGCCTGTTTATTGGCACACTTTAGGAAATACTCGCGACCTTCATTTCCTAACCATGGTATTCATAAAGATGCATACCAATTTTAACACAATAGGAACAATGTAATGACAAAAAAAAAGTATTGATGTAATAAGTCATGTTGGTCTGATTATTCCTTAAAAATGACTAATAATTGTATTATTTATGTGTTCATAACAAAAAAATACACAACCCATACGTTGATGTTGTAATTATTAACATTCGTGACCAACCGAAACATAACGCCCTTACCAAGCTGAGAACCAGGAGCATTAGTAACAGCGATCATTCTTATGTGATCTGCGAGGAGGCGGTATGCCATATCAACTCCATCTGTATCAGCTGCACCAATTTTATTAGAGTAGTCCTCGATTCCTGGACCAGCACACTGCATATATGCATATAAGTCATTATTACATGTCATTGACCAAGGAAATCAATAATATTACAGAGCTAGTTATCATTTGCAACAAAAGATAACTTGAAGTGGACATGGAAAACTTACATAGTAGATGTTAGAAAGTACATCAGCGTAGACATCTAAGTCATAGTGGCTTTCTTTATTTTGAAAAATGACAGCTAAACATTCAAGATTAATCCCTGTTAAGACATGCTTAGCTTGCAAAAGCCCCAAGACGTCATCTGCTTGCCTATCGAACTAAAAAATGAAGAAAGAAAAGATATAGGTGAGTATAAGCAGAGACATTGTGTAGCAATAGAACTTAACAATTGATTAAATATAAGAAGCTTCATTTATGCATGCAAAAGATCTTAACAAAAGAATAGAAAGCCAACCTCGACAAACACAAGACGGCATATCTCAACAAATTTGTCATCCGTTATGTTCATTACGAAACCAACACCATCTTTGCTGTCCGAACAATCAAAGAAAAATCCAATACATGGCCCACAGGGACTACCGGTCATCCAAAAATCAGCCTATTCAAGCACTCAGTCGATAAATGTCCACATAAATTCAAAGTAAAATTGATAAGACATTACAGGTACCTTGGACATGGAAGGCACGATTCTTTCTTTCCCTATATATTTCTGCAATGTATTTTTTGACTCGTTGTCTGAACTCAAACAATAGGACGTATCACCACTAAAGTATGTGGCATATATTCTAGATTGAGGTAACTTGTATTTCTGCATATTAAAGAACGAGCCATCAATAGGTAATAAGAAGGTGGCCTTAAATAGAACATCAGACAATTCTGGACACTAATTTTTCCATGCAGTAGCTTACAGGAGCAACTCGCGTGCACACACACACAAAGAAACTTTTAAGCATGTCCTAACTCCGCTCCCTCGAATTGCAGAGATATAAATGTCATATTTTAAGCAGGCTTCCATCATATCAAATAAAAGTAGACCCTGGCACTAACACTAAGTTTGAAATGACCCATAGACTGTATTACAATTCCTACTTCATAAACTATACCCAAACCTTTCACTATTGACAGTTTGACACAACACATGAAACAAGACTACACAGAAACAATGGGGGAGCAGAAGCTGTTACGGTGTTACCTTGCTGAGAAGACTGAATGACAACCCGATAGCCTCCTCCTTGAAGTAGTCCCCAAAAGACCAACTCCCAAGGATTTCCGTGAATCGATGGTAAGTAGTGTCGCTTCTGAAGTGATCGATCACGTCATCGTCACCACTGGCAATAATGCACCTCAGCGAAAAGCAGGTGCGATGCCTCCCTCTGCCATTAAGGGTCCCCTTGAACCAGTTCAAGCACATACGAATGAGGGGCAACTTGGGGTCATCGACGGGGATCACCGGGGTCGATGACAACCGCGCGTGCTGATTTTCCCCGAAATAGGAGAAAAACGTCTGACGAACCGTCTCCACCGGCCACTCCAGCGACGGCGCTATCGCCATCACCAGGGATTAGAGGAAAAGCAAAACAAGGGCTGCAGATCAAGCACCAAACAACGTATCAAACAAAAATCAATCTGCAGAACAGATCAAGGCAACCTTGCCTCGAACTCGAAGGCGGGGAAGTAGAGAAGAAGAGCGGCGTGGGCTGACCTGTGAGTCCGGAGCACGAGCAGTCGAGGACGGCGACGAAGACCGGCGAGGAGCCGAGGACGGGCGGCGAGGAGGCCCGGCTTCCGGCCTGGCGGTCTCGCCGGCCGTGGGGCGGCGGCGGCTTGAAGGGGGTGAGGAGTGGATGGATTAGGGTTCGGAAAACGGCTTGTCACTTTTACCGATGGCACTTCCAGTTGGGTTCTACACGAAACAAACGACCCTGCACATTTGCCACTTTTGCTTACATGTCGCGGTACGTCCTCCATCCAGTGTGGATGGAGTATGGTAAATGACCAGTACCCCTATCTTTACCATATGCTCCCCTCTCTTCTACCACTAATGTGCTGGACCCGCACCTCAGGTTCACCTTCAACCTCCTGCCACCATCATCCAGTGGCTAGACACGCGGCTGCCGGTGCCCACGAAAGTCGCCCACAAGCACGAGAGGGGGAATGCCACGGCGCCGAGGTAGAGCCCGACGCAGCACGGCTGGAGTGGCGACGACGAGCGCATGAGAAAGAAGAAAAGCATGCAGCTTGTCATCGCCGCTGCGGTAGCCGCGCTGTCGGGGGCGGCGCTGGTTCTCCTCGTCGTCCTAGTGGTGTTCTTGACGTGCAAGAGGTTTCAGGGGAAGTGCGGGGGCACCAACCTGAACACCGGCACCAACAAGGTGAGCTTCGAGCAAGGCCCGTGCATGTTCTATCTGTACACCATCAAGCCGTACCTCGACGACGCCGGGCGCGAAGGTGGGGGAAAGGCGGGGCTGGGCCAAGGAGGAGGAGCCGAAGTGCGATGATGAGGAAAGCGGCGGAGCTTGCTCCGACGATGGTGCCAAGTCGGTCCACTCCTCGTGCTGCTTGGATGGCGAGATGGAGCAACCTGCAGCAAAAAGCTAAAGCCAGCAAGCAAGGAAGAAAGCGACTGTGAATTTTCTCTAGTCACAGAGTCAAATACGTCTAGCTTGCTACTGGAGCGTGGTGCGGGTGTTTATGCGTGAGTAGCTGTCGGCTTTGCAGGTGACTTCCTCGGTCGATTCCGCCTTCCGGCCATACGCTCGCGCCGCCGTCGCTCCAGGCACAGGCCACCGCCAGTTCCATCCGCGGGAAAGGCCGACATGGGGTGCCGCCGCTCCCATCCATGGGAGGGGTGAAACTGCGGCGCCGCTGCTCCAATACGTGGGAGGGCCGACCATCAGGTACTGGTGCTCATCCTTAGCCCTGAGCACACGCGATGGTCGGGAGTGACCTGGGGAATGGGAGAATGGCTAGATGTGGAAGAGGGGTAGGTCCCACCAGTCATAGAGATAGGAGAGAGGAAGAGAGCAAACGCACAGGCTGGAGGAGGGCAACGCGGTCTTTTCCTGTTCCTGATACACGCTGGACGAAGGACGTGGCGCGACACGTCGCCAAAAGTGGCAAATGTATAGCGTTGTTTGTTTTGCGATGGCAAATATGTAGAAGCCAACCTAAAACTGGTAAATGAAGGAGTGCCATGTGTAAGAGTGGTAAAATAGTTAAATATCCCGAGAAAGGTAGACAATGTTGGTGTTTCGTTCGATTCAGCTCGTGATATTAACCGTTGGATTGATCTGACGGCTGAGCATTTCACCTACAGCCTCACTTTTACCCAACCACCCCCTCCGTCCTCTCGCTCCCTGACGGAAGAAAATTGGATGGACCCTGGGTCCGAACTCTATCCCGGGAGCCACCAATGTAGATGAACGACGCATGGATCCCTTCGTTCCTAGGCACAGCTTTTCTGCAGCCTGGCTCAGCTCACGCGACTTCCTGCTCATCCGCCTCCCTCGCTTCGTGTGCGGCATTCGTGCTGGTGGTGTGGGTGGTGGTGCTGACGATGAACTCATTCTTGCTATTCATGAGCTCGTTCGTACCGGAATACATCGCATCATCAACCGGTGCTTTGGTGTGGGCGGTCGTGGAGCCATTTATATAGCATCCCAGTTATTCGACGAAATACGCGACCTAGGCATGGATCCACAAGTACCTCCCATCCTGTGTCGTAGCCCTTGGTGCCGGTGGTAGCGTGGTCGTGCTGTCCCTACAAGTGCTCCATTCTCTCACCTAACGTGCGCTCAAACCTCGAAGGGATTCACGCAGGAACTCGCATCGTCCATGTCCTCGCAGGAAGAAATCTGTGAGCTCGCAAGTCCCTGCTCTTGTGCTTGCAGCGACCAAGGTACATGACGAGCCACACTCGTGTATCTTATTGGTGACCTAGGGGCTAGTGACCAGCGACCAGGGTACGTGACGAGCCGATGCACCTTTTGTGAGCTAGAGCCGTGTGTAGTTTGGATGAGCCATGCGTCCGCATAGCTGCTACAAAGCCGTATTTTCTGTATAGCGTCTAATCTGTTGGGATGCCACGCGGCGGCCATCGAAGGTCTGGGCACTCTGACGAAAGTTTCGACCCCAGGTCCATCAATTTTCTTCCTCACTGACAACGCGAACTCGCGAGGTAGCCGTTGAGAGTTGAAGATACCTAAAAAATGAATCCGAGAGTTGAAGATACTAAAAAATAAATCCGAGGATTCTCTCCATTGATTGAACGAATGGTCTGGTTACATATTTATAAAGGGGGAAGGACATCATGTTCCTTAGAAGTTAACCCCTTCATGAAAGGTCCACACCCTTTCATGAAGTTGGTCCCTTCGTGAAAGGTCCACACCTTTTCATGAAAGGTCCTCTACAATTATCTCCAATACTAATTGATCACTAATTAAAATGTTTCACAACACTCCTCCTTGATCAATTAGCTCCTTGTAAGTTTCATGTAGTCCTTGTTGAATCATCTTTGGTTATAATTTGGGAAAAACTCCTCCAAAAATCCTATGAGAAAAATATTAAGGAGAAACCAATTTGTATGTCCATATGCCATTAAAACTCCTTTAAAACCCAGTGGGAAAATATAAGGAGAAAATGATATGGCATATTTAGATTATTGTCTCATTGCAAAATCATATGAGAAAAACCTTGAAAAGGAAAAGAGTTTGGAGATCAATAATATTATGATCTGAGGATCATATTCGAATAACCTTCCCTAAAACCTAATAGGAAAATATGAGAAGGAATTCTATATCTTTCATACCTTCTTAAAAACTCTTGTAGAGAAAACAGAAGATATGACATATAATATGTCTTGAATACCACCTTTAGAAACCTCGGTGGGGAAAATAGGTGATATGACATATATTTTTATATTGATATTGCCTCATTAAAACCTTTTATGAGAAACCTTTGTGAGGAAAAGCTCATATAGGTAAAAGAGTACAATATGATGTTTGGATAGATTAGAATTTCAGGAGAGTCTCCCCTTGAGCCTTGCAAAATTTAAAGTTGTTACTCACCACTTACCATGAACACCATTCTATGATGTAGTGGTGGATAAGTAAATTAGTGAGTATATTTTGCAAGATGTTTATTCTCTCATTTTATAAAAATGAGGATAGACATTTTGAGCAATACAAGTTGCATTATCATTTATGGATAATGTTAGTAATTAGATGGAATCACATTTTATCATTCATCGAAGTCTATTTTGATACATGTGATGCTTCAGAATGATAGATAAAAATTGCTATTAGAGTCTATTTTGATGACTCGCATGAAAACTTTATTATCTGTATCAGTCTATGATCTGGCAATATGGGGATTAGTAAGCCAGTATCTTGATATCCCACTTTATCATGTCTTGAAATTAATGAAGATCTTTTATTACCATTTAGACATCCGTAGATATCCATTTTTGGACTCCCACCAGTATGGTGTTGTTGGAGTTGCATTAATTTGCACTATAGCAATGTATTTGGAAATGCGGTATCAGGCCTGTTGCATTTTGTATAATGCACATGTGCTTTGTTGGTACTAAATTTATTATCCCAGGGTCTAAATGGATATTGATCCATCGTTAGGGATTGAACCATAAGTGTTGATGGATATGCTTGTCCAATATTATTCGAATATCAGTACACATTATCAATTGAATATTGATAAACTGGTGTGTGTGTGTGTGTGTGTGTATAAACATAATTTGGATTTACCCAAATTTCCATCTCAAATTCCATCATAAAATGATTGCTTCTTTATTTGTGAGTTGAGATGATGAAAAATCCAATTTGAATTTGTTTATGAACACACATGCAATCATAATGATTGGAGTAATCCTTCTACGGAAGATACTCACTTAGTCAGTTGTACCACAATCAACTTGACTGTTTCAAGTCATGGAATGACTTGAATTATACACAATATATGTTGCGATTTATATTTAGATTTAGAATGTAAAGTCTGTTGATGACTTTGTATATCCAACTCTATCAAAATTATTTGATCTGCCAATGATTAAATATAGGAACATAATTTTCACATATACCATGAGGGTATGTTGCTCGGTCTCTGCGTGAAACTATTGCTACAATCTCTCATTATATCACCACCTTACTTTCATAAAGAATGCATTTGTGAGAAAATGATATTATTGTGGTAAATACCTCTCACCAGTGAACGAGAGAAATTCTCCATAATTGTCACCTTTAATTTGACCCAATTTGAGTGTTGATACACTCTGCCTAGGACTTTGGGTCTGGATCCAGTTTAAGGTGTATAGCAATTTTGAGGACTATATGTCGATAATTTATAGTCTTTGTACAATTGATTCAATGGAACCAATATAGCATGTGAAATATTAACCCTTTAGAACTCTTATCTCCTTTCCCATGATGATAGAGTTAGGGTGTTCCAATGACCTAGTGCCTAAATTTATGTGCACATGTGCTGGGCTTTTGAATGTTGAATATTCATAGGCTTTAGATTTCAATATCCATAAAGTGTCTAACAATATACATGATGTTGATTTGCATTTACTATCTTGGAGGATGTTTCCCCCTATTTTTGCGGATGCTTGTAATAAGCTATATCACTGACCATACCTCTTCCCCTCTTATTTTAAATTGGGAGTTGAGTGATCTTGTTAGATCAACACTCTTTCTAGCACACTAATTGTAGGGATTGGATGTGATGACACTTTTGATGAGCAAATGCATTTGGCAGGCTATTTGTAAGGTAACATAAGATGTTCTAAACTGGTGGTTCAGATATTCTTTAATATGTACGTGGATGTAAGGATTGAATATGTGTAACATTCATTTTAGATTCCTAGCATTCTATGTGTGGCATTAATTTCCCCCTAATGCCTAGAATTGTCCTCAAAGTGTTATCAACATACGGACTTGTGTGTAAATCCCCATATGAGACCTAAGGTATTATACGAATGAGGGATAATAATACCTTTTGTGGATCCCTAATGCCCATGATGTATGTTGCGGTGGTGATATTGGTATGTGTAAAATATAACCAACACGCAGATGGAAAATATTTGGTTGTGGCCAAGTTTCACGTACTAACTACAACGGAGGAAGTCGTATGATTGCAGTTTTATGAATTTGGGTTATGCGGAGTGTAAATCCGCATAATACCAACTTGATGTTGATAAATTGAATTTTATTTGATGATCATGCAAATGAGTTATCTCGATAAGAGATTCAATTAATCCATAACTAATTTGGACATATGGTACTTAGTGATATATTTTCCAGAACCAAATAATTCTATATGAATGGATGTGATCCTGTGTTCAGGAAAATTTGCTCTAAGTTGAGAAACTAGAGCAATGAATTTGGTAAAATTGTGATGCCTTATGATCAGTAAGGGACACATATGCGACTATTTACAAATGCATTCATGAGCACTTGAGAGTGCCTAGATAGTTCATAAATGGCTGAATATGGCTAACTTATCTTGAATGCATTCAAGAAATTTGGTGGCTCATTATTTGAAATTTTTTAAGGTAGGAGGACCTTAAAATCAATTCCCTTGTTACACATGCGGTGCACAAAATCTGAGGATTTTGGGAATGTACGCTATGATCAATAGAATTGATAATAATTTTTCTTATCATCCATGAGTTAGAATGACCAAGGCTATCATGCCAATTCATGATATGACAAAGATTGAAAATTTATTTTATATGCAACATGTCATACGGGATTAATGTATATACATATGATACATCCCAGATGATATGAAAGGAATTTTAGGAATATGTAATTTCCATGTCCATTGTAACAAGTTGAGTGCTGATATTTCATCATTACTCTTAATAATATATTTCGATATGAACCAATACAAATGGATGTCATGAAATTAGGGTATTTGTAGAATACATGAGTACATCTACAATGAATAATTGAATACTTGTGAGGAACGTATATATCTCTCATAATTGTAACAGTGGATATATGATCCACTAAATGAAATTCCTTTTCTTTTTCGTTTGATCCCAAATAAATAACATGTACGAGGTACATGATATTAATGATGGACAATATACTATACATAGTAGTATAATATTAAACTAATGATGATAATTCTTGGGATAATATGGAGACTTTTGAAAGGTCTCATTTATTGAAATGAGTTTCAAATTATCTCCATGAATTAGTATGCCTCCAAATAAATGGAGGTATTGTTGAACCAAATATTTAATTTGGAAATAATTTGTACATGAAATGTACAACCACACTTTAGACAAACGTGAGATTTGTCATTATGGTCATACTAATATTAAACTAATGATGATAATTCTTGGGATAATATGGAGACTTTTGAAAGGTCTCATTTATTGAAATGAGTTTCAAATTATCTCCATGAATTCGTATGCCTCCAAATAAATGGAGGTATTGTTGAACCAAATATTTAATTTGGAAATAATTTGTACATGAAATGTACAACCACACTTTAGACAAACGTGAGATTTGTCATTATGGTCACTTTTGCGGAAAGTGACTGTCGGATTTATAGGCCCAACAGTTCACTTGGGGGTTACCCAAGTGATTGATTTGTAGGTGAGGGCGATTGCGAAACTAAGAACTCGAAGGTGATCGCGAGAATAATACCCTACGTCCTGTATGCTTGGTGGCTTGCATTGCTTGAGAGTTGATGGGATACCCTCGGCGGTGCCCTTGGCCGCCTTATATAGGTTGACAACTAAGAGTTACATGTTAGTTTGAATCTAATCTTCTCGGTAGTTACATGGAAAGTAATCTTGAGTCGGACTAAAACACGCGTTCCACAAGATCCGAGCATATTTGGATTGTCTTGTTGCCTTGACGTGTACTCCAAGTAACTTCATGCCCCCAGCCCGCATGTCCTGGTCGGGTGAGCCCACTTGTTAGGTCCGGCCAGCTTCCTAGTCAGTAGGGACCCATGGGGTACCCATATATCTCAAGCCCCCAAGCGATGTGTAAGCGAACAGGAAATTGCGGCCATCACAGCGAAGCTTGAAAGTCGGCTGAAGCTGCGATGACGTCATGGTGACGGAGAGGCTGCACAATGCTCAAAAAAGAAGAAAACCTGAGCGAATGCAGAGCCAACACGCAGAGCGAAGACGAGTGCTGAATTGATGGATGCTGGCATCCAGCAAGTTGAAGCGAAGGTTACGGAGGGCGTCGCAAGATGCACTGCATAGGAGTAGCCCCCAAGCATTGAAGCGATTAGGATAACCGGTACAATGGTCAAAGAAGAAAAAATTGTCCCCTAAAGCAGATCCTAGTGCCCAAGCACAGGGATAGGTGCAACCACGGAGGCCCGCCGACCAAAAGTACGCACCCAAATCTCTGGAGATAAGGATCGGTGCAATGATAAGTAAGCGACAAAGATGCCTGCTCACAGGAGTACTGCACTGTCTTAGCAACGTCAAGATTCCTAGCAGTACTTGTGGATCAAGCCAAGCATCACGTGAACATTGTAGAGCCGTATCAGTATAGGAGAGCCTTGTCGTGAACCCTCATGAGCCCACTATAGCACTTTGGACGTAAGCTGGCAACCAGGCTATAAATAGACCAATGTTTAGCATGAAGAGCCATGGCCCAAATAATAGTGCTTGTAGGCTTGAAGTTCGTAGTTTTTGATAGGAGTAGCACCCGCCTAGAAGCCTGATGCCAGAAGAATTCTCGTGAGGAAAACCCGAATGCTCCTTCTCTTCGCAGTCTCTTCGATGAAGTCAGAAGGTAACGATGCTAGAAGAATCCTCGTCACGAGGCTGTATCATGAACGCCGCCACTTTGTCCAGGACACCGTTAGGGGAAGTGCTTCGCACACCTTTCTTGTATTGTGCTTTTTTTCTTTTTCTATGTTGTAGCTTCTTATCATGGGATGTTAGCTATCTCAGAGCTGTTTACAGGCATTTGTAATATGTATTGCCAGTAATCTTTCTAGGGAATATGATTGTAATTGAATAAAAATATGCCCCTACATCTGAATGTGGGGATTTATATTGCCATAGGGGTACACCGGCCAAAATTAGGCGCCCAGCCACTGAGGACGAGGATTGGCGGAGCCATGAAGGCACGTCGACTAGAAAGGCGCCTAGCCCCCAAGGACGAGGACTGGTGGAGCCACGGAGACGTGCCGACCAGAATTAGGCGCCCAGCCCTCGAGGACGAGGACTGACAGAGCCACGGACGCATGCCGACTAGAATTAGGCGCCTAGCCCCCGAGGACGAGGACTGGCGGAGCCATGGACGCACGCCGTGCTAACAGAAAACCCTATAGATTTTGCCCAGCACGTTGTGCCATAATAACGGGAGGCCCCGCAATTTTCGTCCGTAGGTTACGCCGTCATCCCCCTCAAAAGTGCAAGGGGTCACAGAGCCGTTTTCACTTTGGTCTTTGAATGCTCATAGTGTCGCCACCACAGTCCACCGAGCACTTCGCCGCTGCGCTCGCAAACCCTAGGACGCGCCGTCGCAATCCCCATTCTGCTCGCGCACACTCTGCTACCGCCGCCCGAGCCGCCGCGTCACCGTATGCGCAGCAAAACCCTAGCCACTATTAGATCTAAATCTCAAGGCGTGGAGCTCGAAGAAATGGCACAAGCAAACATCCCGGAGCCATCTTCCATCTGGATGAAGTCGATGATGAACCAAGAGTGCATCCAGGCCCTCATCGACCAGGGCCTCCTCAGGCCACAAGTGCTACTGGATTGGAAGCCCACTACCGGCCAGGATTTTCCGTCGGAGGATACGGTGGAGACGGTGGTCTACGCACCATTCTTCGAGCGCGGGTTCATGATCCCATGTGGAGATTTCTTCCGAGGCCTTCTGCAATACTACCAAATCGAGTTGGTACATCTCAATCCCAACTCGATATTAGACATTGCGATCTTCATTCACCTTGTGCGAGGCATATTTGTGTATTCCCCCGTATTTTGATCTCTGGAGATATCTATATCATATGAAGCCCATGTCAAGTAAGGGGAAACATGCACGGGTTGTTGGAGGTTGTGGATTCGCGCTGCAGCCCAAGAAAGTATAGGAATATTTTGATCTGCAGCTGAAGGAGTCCAACAAAGGTTGGTATAATGAGTGCTTCATCATTGCCAATCAGCAACCTGAGCTGCTGCCACGCACAAGGTATGGGCCAATGGCAATGCTTGAGTGGTCAAACCAGCCAACCTCAGAGGAGCAGGTCCAGGTGAATGAGTTGTTGGCAAAGATTGCTGACTTAAAAGTACAGGGACTGACAGCTGGGGCCATCAGTGTCAATTTCTGTAAGTGGCTGACGCAACCAATCAAGCACCGAGTGCACCCGATGTATAAATACTCGGGGCTAGACGATCCAACCCGAGAGGTCCAGCGCAAGGTGCACAAGGCGGAGATCATCAATAGGGTGGCTAAGTTCTTCAAGGGCCTGATCAGTAACAGAAACTGCCCCAAAGCTTACTCGTTGAAGAGGCCACCATCCAACCCGGTAAGATTGTCATCAGCATTGATTTGACGTACTGCATATCTATTTGTGATGTTTCTGAAAAAAGCAGTGAATTGACTAGGACGACATATTTATATACTTTTCACAGGTGCCACTGCCTGAAGGGGTCGATGCAAGACAACCCAAAATCCGGTCGATTGACGAGCCCGTTGAGCCTCCCGTCGACCTTCAGTGGGATTTTGTAACATCCGTAAAAATCACCAACTTGAATCACCCGCTAAAATTTATTTTCAAAATCTTTTTACCGTTGAGCTCCCGAAAATCCCATCTTCCCGGCGATTTCGCCGTCCCGGCACCCAAAGCCGACAACCACAATTTTTATCCTCTCCACAAATTCCACCGCGTGCCGGTCGACAAACCACCGCGCATGTTCCGACTGTTTTCTGCAATCACCGCCAACTCCCTTTCTTTTCTCTCCCTTTTTCCCTTCTCCTTTTTCTCTTTTTCTTTTTCCTCCCTTTCTTCTTTCCTTCTTTCTCCTTCCTTCTTCTTCCTCCTTTTCCTGGCTGGTCACCCACGGCCCCTGGCCGTGGCTCCTTCCAACACCTGGCCCCCCTGGCCGGCCCTCTCTCCCCCCTAGCCACGCATGCCAGCGCCCCCAGGGCCCACGCTGCTGGGCCCTGCCTCACGGCACCGCAGGCCGCGCCGGCGCCCGTCAGGCCGCGCGAGCCCCGAGCGCTCCGACGCCCTGCGCGCTCCGCCCCCACCGCCCGCTCACCACCGCCGTGCCTCACCGCTCACCTAGCCCCCCTGCAACTACACCACCGTCGGCCCTTACCACCGGCCGCCGCTCATGCTCGCCGGCCCTGGCCCCACACCGCCAGTCGTTCCCCCACTCCTTCCACCGGCTATAAAAGCGCCTCAACGCCCGGCCTCCACACCCACCTCCCTTGCCACCAAGCTTCGCCCATCCCGCGCCAAACCACCACCTCCAGGAATGCCACCCCCTCTCCCGTACGCTGCCGCCTCCAGACCGCCGCCGGCGCCCCCTTCCCTAGTGCCGCCCGCCCAAGGTAAGGGGCAAAACAGGTCCCCATCACCCTCCTCTACCTCCCCCGCCACTCGGCTCGCTGCCGACAAGGCCCGGCTGGCAGGTCGCCACCGGCCATCTCCTCCCCCACCTTCTCTGTTCCTAAACCGAGGAAAGAGAAGAAGAAACCTCCTTCTCATATGTGTTGACGCAAAATCCTGACGATGGTGGACCCTGCATCAGCACATGAGGACCTGGGAGATCTACTTAACTCCAGTGTAGAATACAAATCGACGCGCGTGGTGTGCGCGGGCGTGCCAGTCAGTTTGACTATTCAACTGACAAGGTGGAGATAATTCTCTCAAAGTTCGATGGAGTCGGCCGATTGGGCCGATATGATCCTTGATGTGATAAACCATCGGCTAGAGAGCCGATAGGAGATAGAGCGTCATGGAGTTCTTGCTCCACCATAGCCAGAGCCACAAGCCAATGAGATCTAAACTAACATCACCACCAATATTTCTAGGCGAAACCACAGCGATGCGCCCGGTAGTTGCGGCCTAGAAACACTCAGTAGGACGTCAATCTAAACCCTGCGAGCCGATGAATCTAATCACAATGAAACTCAATTCCGACGGCACTCGAGGGGTAACCAAGATTAAGATGCAATGGGCTATTAAAAATAGATCTATCGCCTATTCCGATAGAATTAATAACAATTAATATGTCGTAAACAGCAAGATGATAGAACAGATAAATATCAGCCGATGCAAGCTTAATCAAGGCGGGATAACTGGTGAATACCATAGATTGAGACAGAAGAGATGCACTGTAAGTCAATGATCCAAGATACTCGATAACGGGTAGATGAAACCAGACCCCACGACAGCGATGCGCCTGGAAGTTGAAGTCTAGTACACCTGATGACGGGAACTTGCAGCTTGCCGGAGATCGAGGTCGATGCAGCCCAGCTTGCTAGAAGGAACTCATCAAGAAGCCACATTACTCCTACTCCTAGGGTAAGGGCGTGAAGCCGAAAGGTAAAGGTAAATATGTTTGTTTATTGATCGTGTGATTCTTTACAATGGCCACGTCCTTTTATATTTATAGGGCAGACGTTACATAATTGGCATCTAACCATGTACAAGGCAAGTCACGTACACAATCTTTTCTAAAAAACTCTATCTCTAACTAACCCAACTCTATCTCTAAAATATTTTATTCTATAAAACAACCTCCCGTACATGCAAAAAGATCGGCCGCATGCATAATTATTCTGGTAGCCTCCCATGTATGGCATGCAAAGTGCACTAGAATCCATGTTGTATATTCTAACTATTTTTATCCATACGTGCTGGCCTTTCCATTATATCAGCCTTGCCTCTCCTTGCTGATCAATCCAATGAAGCCGATTTGGACTCCATGCCCATGTGCGCCCATGCTAGCTTCTTATTGATGTACATGACTACAATTATCTCATACTCCGAATTTATAGGATTGATCAAAATTCGGTGTCAACACAGGCCCCCCAGTTTCGGAGTATGAATGCTTCATGTTCCGAAACTAATTATAGAAGTCCGATACTTGTCTTTAGAGCTAATGATGTTTGATTGCAATATCCAAAGCCACGTCGACTCCTCTTGAAATATAAAGAACACCATCGGCTTTGTCAGCAGTAGAAACAACAGATCAGTCTGTTGACATTAAAACTTGGTGCAGTAACCAGCAAGCTTTTGTTATCAACACAGGCCCCCCAGTTTTGGAGTATGAATATTTCATGCTTCGAAATTAATATCTGATACATTCTTCAAGCAGCCGATGCAATTTTGCTTGAACCAATCAGCTGATGCAATTTTGCTTGAACCAATCGGCCGATGCAATTTCTTATTAGCCAAGCAATCAGCCGATGCTTTTTGCCAAGCGGTCAATTGGCCGATACTATTTGTCCCTAGTTGGAGTTCATGAGTAGACACACATGAATATTAGACTAGTACATGTATTAGTTTATGACTATGTTTCACAAGTCATGGACATGGAGATGTCAAACTAATAATGTCGGCATATGTAGAGACATGTGCTAGGACTGACCCAACACGAGAAGTAGTTCTCCCTTTACACAATATGTACACTTTGTCCTTAGACCTGAGATTGTCGCATGTACTCAAGATGTGGATCGACTTACTTAGGGGTTATCAAACGCTACATCGTAATAGGGTAGTTAAAAAGGTAGCTTTCGGGTTTGTCAGGAAGCATGCTGTGAGGCATGGTCAATCAAGATGGGATTTGCCCCTCTCTGATTGAGAGTGATATCTCTGGGCCCCTCGAGTGATCGGATCCAAAAATGCATGGCCATGCTACGTACGGTTAAGAGTTAACCTACAAAGGAATTCCGAATCACTGGATCGAGAAAGAGTGGTCGGCTTGAAGCTAGACCAAATATCGTGAGGCAAAGGGAATAGCATGTACATGATGTTGTGATGGTTCGTCTGATATGATCTTCGTGTGCGTATAGGAGTTGGCACGTCTTGCTAGAGGCCGCTATCGACTATTGGGCTAAGTAGGAGTACTCGGGCCATGTCTATACGTATCCGAACCCATAGGGTCACACACTTAAGGGGCTAGAATCCTAATTCGGATATGATCCGAGTTGGATCAGGTTTAGAAGTACTAATTGACCTCGGACCCAGAGGCCCGTTAGGAACCTCTATAAATAGAGGGGTGGGGCGCCCTAGGGTTTCATCCCTTTGGCCGAAACACATTTGCCGCGCCTCTCACGCCCTCGCCCTGTTGCAACTCGCGGACCTAGCAGTCTGGCTTGCAACGCTTCCTCCCTGCACATGTGGATACCTTGGAGGTGTTGCACCTGCAGCACTTGGACGAGCCACAACGAGCCACTGACGAGCCGCCGACGAGCCATGACGAGCCGCGGCATGAGGACGACCTTGCTGCACATGGACGAGCTGCTGAGGAGCTAGTCGACGTCGACGTGATCGACTACGTGTTCGACTACGCTGATCAACTTTGCTGCCCCGACGCGATTCTACATCTTCCGCACCAGTGCGTCGAGTGGTATCCCATGATCCATATACGACAGTTTTCTTGGTTTACGTGGTAGAAAAATTTTGTTTTGCGCTAGCGTAACCTACCTCGTAGCCCAAAAGTGGTATCAGAGCCTAGCTATTTTGTTATGGATTTGGAATGTGTGCATTTGGAGATATGTGGGTTTTCAGATTGATCTATGGCCTGTTTTCGTGTTCTTGCTGCAATGGTCGTGTAACGACATACTCCTACCGGTCGGATTTTCGCCATCGGAGTTAAGTGATACACGTAATGCCAGTTGCAGCAAGCGAAGATCAATGTGATTGGTCGAATCGAAATCTAGATTCATACGCCAGGCACATGAGATGTCCAATAGTAGATTGGATCTACTATCGGGTCGGAATTTTGTCGTATGCGTGTGTTTCGGTAAAACAGCCGTAACTTTTCGGTACGATCTCGGATCGAGGTGAATTTTATATGAAAATTGATCTACAAAAAAAGTTACAAATAAAATTCAACCGCTTTGCTGTTTTTGGCGAAATTAGGTTTCCCAAATTCGGCTTGGAAGATGGAGTTACGGGCCTCTGAAGTTTGGAACGTTAGAACGCCTAACTCTATTTTGCAAGATGTATGGATCTTGTGATCAGTATGGCCCCTTTATGTATGTGATGCATGTGTGTAACTCATTCGTGACCTGCGTGTCACGCGTACGGCAACACGGCTGGAGCCATATGTGTTGTCACTTTAATGTATTTAATGGTCTGAGTACCAATCTGTGATGATCTAAGCAACTGTGTAATCTTTATTACTAGCTATTAGAAGCAATAACATGTTTTAGTTCTTGGAGGACTCATCACCAGGAGGATGGCGCACATGGAACATGGAGATAGAGATCACCATGGTGAACAGGTTCTATGGAGATGGAGATCACCATAAGAAAACGGGCCATATTGTGTCACAATTGTGTGCATGTTATTCTTTATGTTTTACTTCCTGCATGATGTGATGCTAGAAGTAGAATGATCCCTCACAAAGTTTAAGTTAATATGCCCTCCCTACTAAAACTTGCACCGTCTCATGTCTTGTACAATTAGTGGTGGGTCTATGAAATTAGGGTGCCACTAGTTTTCCTTGACTAGACGGGTTTGTGTCAGACACTTACACGCATAAGGGTTGGTTTGCTTAACAAGGTCATCTTAACGGTTAAGGACCTTGGGGCATAAAGGTTGGGCGCCGAGACATGGTGTTGGGGGGAAATATTAACGATCTCCCCTAGCCCATGGAATCAACAAAACGTAAAGGCCCAGGCCCACCTAAGACGGCAAGATTGCCGTCGGCCCAATAAGGGAGGGAGAGGCCACGTTCCGCCTCGCCCGACCCGGGGCCCCGGGGTCGAACGTTCCCGACCCCTTGAAGACTAAACTCCGCCTCGCCTGACCCAGAGGACCAAGGTCGGGAGCACCCGACCCCCGCCGCAAAAACTCCACCTCGCCCGACCCAGAGCACGGGGGTCGGACTCGCTCGGGTCTACAAGATAAATATCCGCCTCGGGCGCGGACTGGAGGATCAGGGCGCCGATCTCGTGGGTCCCCCTATCGACCTCACCATAAATGTGCCGCGGCCCTGTCAAGCAGAAAGGGAGTGGTGCCCCTAACGTAACCAGTCACGAATACCCATGTGGGGCCGTGCGGCGCGAGCTGCAGTGGCCACGGCTCCCTCTGATTTGCCACAGGGTACTCATGGCCCGCGCCGAACGGCACAGGAGGGCGCTCCGCTCGTTCTCGCGCCCCGCGCTCTTGATGACAGGGATGCGACATCCGCGTCTCACGGGTAATCAGCAGGGTAACAGAATCAGCCATCCTCCCCGGCGGGCATAGATGCCAAGGCTGAGGATCATCATCGTGCTCGGCAGCAACGGCGACCGGAGAGATCATCGACAGGGTGCGGAAGAAACCGCCCTCCCTCGACGGACGCACTAACAGGGACCGGAGGCCGGAGCGAGAGCGGCGGCCCTGGGACCCTCTCCATATGTCATATTTTACTTAGCTTATTTCTTTCTACTTCTCCTGATGTCTGCCTCATCTGTAACCCCGAGTTCCATCCTTGCGCTATAAAAGGAGGACCAGGGGTCCTGAGACAGGGGACTCTCTCTCTCTCAAGTAAGCAGAACACACCCACACCCACTTAGAGCGCCATTGCACTCTCAAGAGACCTGGGATCAGCTCCCTCTCTCGCCCTCCTGTAACCCCTACTACAGAACCCCGCGTGGGTAACACGAGCAGCCTCGATACTGGACGTAGGGCGTTCCTTTGCCCGAACCAGTCTAACCCCGTGTCTCCCACGCCACCATCCGAAGCCTTACGCACATAAAAGAAATTTACTAGTCTGAGTCTTGATCCGCAAATCCTGACAACGACACATGGAGATGTCACCCAAAAATAGGAGTCATAGGTGATATGATTAGCAAGAAGTTGCTTACCGATCTACCTTGTTTGCTAGCAGTGATGCTAAAGCTCACTAGTAGATTTGTTAGTTGTGGATCCTAAATCACTAAGTACCAATAGAGGGATATTGATTTTAGTGGGAGTAGATTCTGTTAAATAGTTTAATGTGATTTGCTCTATCATGGATATGTTTGTCTTAGTGTATTTTGCATTACTTTTGTTGTAGATTAATGGCACCTAGCAGCACCACACCATTTGCTTTGCGTTCAGTCCTTGAGAAGGACAAGTTGAATGGAACAAACTACTCTGATTGGATCCGTAACCTGAGAATTGTTCTCAGGGCTGAGAAAAAGGAAGATGTTGTAGACAACCCATTACCAGAAGAACTTTCTGATGATGCACCTGCTGCCGTTAAGAATGCTTACAAGAAAGCATGTGATGCTAACCTTGAAGTAAGCTGCCTTATGCTTGCTTGCATGGAACCTGAGCTGCAGATGCAGTTTGAAACAAACCATGAGGCGCATGATATGATCGTGGTGTTTAGAGACATGTTCCAAACACAAGCCAGGACTGAAAGGTTCAATGTGTCTAAGGCCTTTGTGGAGAGCAAGCTAGCAGAAGGCGCAGCAGTAGGACCACACGTAATCAAGATGGTTGGTTACACTCAACGATTGGAGAAGCTAGGCTTCCCACTTGGCCAAGAGTTGGATACTGATTTCATTCTTTCGTCTCTTCCGTCTAGCTATGGAAACTTCATCTCGAACTACCATATGCATAGGACGGAGAAGGGTCTGAATGAACTATGTGGCATGCTTAAAACAACAGAGGCTGACATTAAGAAAAGTGCTAGTAGCAGCCATGTGATGGCTATACAGAACAAGCCTAGCTTTTAGAAGAAGGGCAATTATTGGAAGAAGAAGGGCAAGGCTGCCAAGCCAAACCTAGCGCCCAAGGTTAAAGCTGGATCTGGACCTGCTCCAGACAAAGAGTGCTTTTATTGTCACGAACTTGGTCACTGGAAGAGAAATTGCAAGCAGTACCTAGCTTCGTTGAAGAATGGCGGAAGTAAGAGTAATTCCACCTCAGGTACGCTTGTTGTTAATGTTATAGACAACATATTTCTTGCTGATACAATTATTAATTCTTGGGTATTTGATACCGGATCTGTTGCTCATATTTGCAATTCGATGTAGGGAATGATAAGAAGTAGAAGCGTTGAAAAGGGAGAAGTTGATTTCCGCATGGGCAATAATGCAAGAATTGCTGCGTTGACCGTCGGGACGATGCAACTCCACCTCCTGTCAGGATTTATTATGGAATTGAATAATTGTTATTTTGTTCCTAGTTTAAGTCGAAACATTATGTCTCCTTCATGTTTGATGAAGGATGGTTATTTATTTGTGAGTGAAAATAATGGTTGTGTGATCTCTAAGAATGATATGTCTATGGTTGTGTGAAAACAATGTTTAAGACTTGGTCTACTCCTACATGGATAGACGGACGATTGCGGCGTTGGCGTCGCTGTCGGTGTTTTAGACCGGCAGCCCGCCTAGGGGGTACCCTAGGTGGTCTTTTATGCGGTAAGGGTCGTCGAGAATCAAGGAATCAATGGTGACGCAGGGGCACGATTTAGACAGGTTCGGGCCGCTAGATCGCGTAATACCCTACGTCCTGTGTATTGGTTTGTATTTGATGAATTGGAGTTGTCCTCGTGTGTTGAGGTCTTGTCCCGGTTCTTGTTTTGAGAGGGGTCCCTGCCCACCCTTATATACACGGGAGGGCAGGGTTACAAGTCTGAGTCCTAGTCGGGTACTATTACAGAGTTCTACTCGGTAATGGCCCGAGTAGTTTTCCATAAACATACTTGACTAGTCCGAGTAGGATACGTCCACCCTTGTTCTGATCTTGTCCGAGTACGTCCCTTGGTGGGCCGTCCAAGGCCTACTCGTCGACCTGGGGTGTATGCCCGACAAGCCCCCGAGTACTTTGTAGTCGTGCGTCACAGTCTTGGGCACTCCGGGCACTATCCGAGTAGCTGGTCGTAGAGGTTACAGACTAAAGTGCTCGAGTACTGTCGCGTGGCTGGAAGGTACTCTTTTTGCTCTTTCGAGTTGTCTCTGTCCCGAGTACTTTTATATGGTGGTGCGATGTCAATCGCACTCCATATGCAGTAGCCCCCGAGCCTTAGGTTGAGTCGAAGAGTCAGGCTTAGGGTCAAACTAGCTTTTGTCCATTTTACCCTTGGAGATCTTGGAAAAAAGAAAAAACTGACCAACGGGTACGGTACCCGCAGCCCCCGAGGACTTGGGCGATCTCTGTTGTTGAAGTGGTCATCAGTCCGTTGAAAAGAGTAGCCATTGAGTGTTAAGAGGCGATTAATCTGCAATTAATCTGTCCGTTGCGCAACTGACGCATGAAAAATGGAGGTGGCGGAGATAAAACTGGAGGGCCCTCTTTCGGTTAGGTTTACCCCCTGCAGTAATCAGATCTATTTTTCTTCCTCCCCTGTGCCTCTGCTCCACGCTTGCGCTGCCGCGATTGCCAAGTACTGCCGCCATCATTGCTCCCCTTTGAGAGAGATCCGAGAGTGAGTGCCTTTTGCTGAGGTTGAAATCGGCGGATGCGCACCAAGAAGATGGGCAAGAAACCCGAGAAGATCCAGGGTAAGGCTCCGGCGACGGGCAAGGTGAAATCCAAGAAGGGGAAGGAGCTGGTGCTGCCGGCGCAGAAGGTGGGGCCGACGAACCAGACTGTGCTGCCGCCGCCTGGGGCAACGTGGCAACATTCGGTGATGAAGGAGGAAGCGGTCCAAGCACTAGTCGACGCAAAGCTCCTACAGCCGAAGGAGATTCTTGAGTGGCGCCCCGCATTTCCCAATGCGTGGCAATTTGAGGAACATCCAGGCGAGATAGTGATGCTCGCGCATTTTGTGGAAAGGGGGTTGGCAGTGCCAACCTCCGACTTCTTCAGAGGTATTCTTGAGTACTATAAGCTTCAACTCGTGCATTTGAAGCCCAATGGTGTACTGCATATGTCGATTTTCGTACACCTCTGCGAAGTGTATTTGGGAGTTCCTCCAAGTCTTGAATTGTTTAGGAAGTTGTTCCGTTGTAAGCCTCAGCCGAGTGCCCAAAGGACAGAAGTCTTCGGAGGCGCCAGGTTCCAACTCAGGAACTCGGGTGCATACATTGAGTACAACTTGACTGATTCCCATGGTGAATGGAAGAAAAGGTGGTTCTACATCGGGAACCATGAACCTCGCTTGCCTGTGGTGACTAGTCACGCGCCCAAGCATGCAGAAAACTGGGTGAGCGAACCCGAAGACACTCCCGAGCTGGATCACCTGATGCAGCAGATTACCGAGTTGAAGGCACTCGGTCTCACTGGAATCAATGTGGCGGCCAGTTTCTTGAAGAGAAGGGTCCAGCCACTTCAACAACGTGCTCACTCGGGAAGCGAGTATGCAGGTCTTAAGGATCCATCGTGTATGTCCGATGAGGATATATCCGATGATGACGTAGAGGCGCTCCTGGCCAAGTTCTTCAGGAACTATCAGGGAGTACCAGTAATCCCTGCGGCCCTTCGTCAGTATGACGCCTGGTATGAGCCAGAAGTGGTATGTCTTTTGCACCTCACTTGTTCTCTTTTGACTTTGTGATATTTATTTGTTGATACCGACTTGTTGTTTGTAGTCTCGAGTTCTTGCCGGCTACTTGGCGCAGTCGGAAGAAGAGTCAGAAGCTGTAGTTGAGAAGTCGGAGGACGAGCCCTCTCCTCCTGTTAAGAGACGCAGAGTAATCCGCAAGATGTCTGCGGCTAAGTCTGCTTCAACCCCTGAGAATCTCGGGGTAACAAGGTATGTAGTCGTGAACTTATCTGTTGCTGATGATTTTGAACTTGTTATGGATGCGACGAATTTTCTCTTGTTCGTAAAGGCTATAGATACGGCGCTTGGTGAAGATGAGGCTGTTTCTGAAGAAATGGCCGTGACCGACCCAGAAGTCGGTAATGTATCTGTTGACATGGTGCCGGAGAAGGTGCTATCAACAGAAACTGGAGTAGCCCCCGAGCTATCCGTGCCAACTTCATCGGCTGCCCTGCCACCCATTACTGACCAGGCGGTCCTGGGGCTGCCTGCTGGAGTAGCGGGTGTTGCAAAGGAGGTGTCGTCAGTACTTGCTACTGGTACTTTGCTGTCCAATGTGATTGCCAGTGGTAAGCATTGTCCCTTCCGATTGTATTTGTTTGAGTGATATTGTAGTCTTGACTTTGGCTTTATAGGCCTTGGTGAGAAGACAGCGTCGGTAGCTGTTCCCGCGGCGCCCAATACTCGGCCGCCTGTCGCCGAGAAGAAACGTGTGCGATTGCCGCCACGTTCAACCTGGTGAGCTTTCTTGTCTGTTTGAATGACTTTGAGTTGGCTTAAAATCACGTAGTGACACATTTTGGTGCAAAGATGCAGAGGAAACTATCCCTGTAGAAACAGGGGTAGGGCCGGATCCCTCGACTACAATATATGTTCCTTTCGAGGATTTAGTTGTTGAGGAGGTGCCCGGGGTTGACGCTGGTCGTCTTGGAGCTACCATGTCGATGCTCCAAGATGTCATCCGTTCGGCGGAAGTTCCCGCCACTGCATCGGGCTCAGGAAGTGCTGCCTTATCAACATCTACTGGCGGATCGCTGGCCGTAGTAGGTGTTGAAAAAGACAAACAAGCGGCTGCTCCAGGTATGTCTCTGTAGTCTTTTTATTGCAATCATAGCAGGTGGCTGACATGATGAATGTTGCAGGTGCCACTCTGGGTACGATTCCTCATCTTGCGGAGAGTAGCCAAATACCAGTACTTAGCCCGCCCTCTGACTTGGAGTTTCAGAGGGCCATCGATGTTTTCCGGAGCTTCCAGGTAAATTTCCTTGTTGAGTTGTTGCATGACCTGAGTAGTTGTGAGGCTTGAAACTCACCACTCCATATTCGGGCTTTTTCAGGAACGAAGTCATCAACTGGAGAAGGAATGTGCCCGATTGACAGAAGCTTTGAAGGTTCATGAAGTTGGAGCAAAATCTTTTGCTATGGAGCGTACGGATCATGCAGTCCTGCAGCAAAAACTGGAGAGCCGCTACAAGTCGCTGAACAAGAAGTATCAGGGTAAGTATTTTGCCTACTCTGAGTATGCCCAACTGTGGTCGGTGGTGATTTGAACTTGTTGTCTTGTAGATCTCAAGAAGCAAGAGGCGGCTGCAAGGAGCCAAGTTCTTGACTGGAGAAACGCGCATGACAGAGTGGCGAATGAAGCCGAACCTCTTCGGGCCGTGTTGACAGAAGCACAGGTTGGTTGCGAACATCAGCGGGACCGAAAGATGCAAAATGGCGTGATGCTTGCCATGGCCATGGTGGCATGCAGAGATCATGCCCAGACCATGGGAAGACTTCGGGGCGAACTCCAAGAGCTGTCCGTAGCGGCTGAAGACTTGGTGAACGCCATAGCCCCCGTGGAAGAAGGCGCAGGGCCGCAATCACTAGTCGAGCGATTGAAGGCTGCCCCGAGTAGAGTGGCGGGAATTTGCAAGACTATTTGCAAATAGGTCCTTGCAGTTGTGAAGTCCTACTATTCGAGGGCAGACTTGGCGGCAGCTGGTGATGGCGTGGCTCGCAACTGCACAGAAGAAGCATATGCGCAGTACCTCGAGGAGGCGGAGTCTATTGCATCGAAGATGTCGAAGTTTGTCTCTTTAGAAGAGGCTTGAGCTTTGTATGTAATTGTGTCGAGTACGTTGAATGATACTTTTGATAAATGAATACTTGGTCATTGGTCTTGTTGCTTGAAGTTTGTTGTCTTGCGAAGAGTAGTTTTGCTCTGTGCTGGCTGACCCAAAATCCCAAGGTTGGCTGAGCCCAACCCTTTGGGGAAAACTCGAGCGATTGAAGGCTGCCCCGAGTAGAGTGGCGGGACTTTGCAAGACTATTTGCAAATAGGTCCTTGCAGTTGTGAAGTCCTACTATCCGAGGGCAGACTTGGCGGCAGCTGGTGATGGCGTGGCTCGCAACTGCACAGAAGAAGCATATGCGCAGTACCTCGAGGAGGCGGAGTCTATTGCATCGAAGATGTCGGAGTTTGTCTCTTTAGAAGAGGCTTGAGCTTTGTATGTAATTGTGTCGAGTACGTTGAACGATACTTTTGATAAATGAATACTTGGTCATTGGTCTTGTTGCTTGAAGTTTGTTGTCTTGCGAAGAGTAGTTTTGCTCTGTGCTGGCTGACCCAAAATCCCAAGGTCGGCTGAGCCCAACCCTTTGGGGAAAACTCTGCTTCGCCCGGCCCCTAGAGGGGGGAAACTCCGCTTTGCCCAACCCTGAGTCCTGGGGTCAGGTGCGCCTTACCCTTTGGGGGAGGAGCTCTGCCTCGCCCGACCCCGAGGGGGGAAACTCCGCCTCGCCCGACACTGAGTCCTAGGGTCGGGTGAGCTTGACCCTTGAGCACATGATCGGAGTAGTCTGAGCCCCCGGGATAATGGTGAGAGCGTAGGCCACGATTGGCTTGTAGTTCCGAGTGTTGAGTAGTCGCAGTGCTGTCGAGTACTCTGCTTTTTGAGGGACACTGGTGTACTGTACTCTTTTGTCCTTTGTGGATGCACGGGTGTACTGTACTCCTTTGTCCTTTATGGAATAAGTACCCTCACGTGGGCAGAGTCAGGAGTTGTCAGACTCATTGATCACGGGTGCATAGTAACTCTTGGGCAGGTGGTAGTTGTGGCTTTCGACTATAAATAGAGCCATCTGGTGAGCGAACCAAACCAAGGTCTTGAGTAGCGATGGATTGCCTTTGGTTGCTTCTGTTTGAGTGTAGAGAGCCATCAAAGAGTGCACCGGTGCTAGAAGATTCCTCGTAGATTGAGGCCACCTTCCCTCCATAGACTCCTGCGCTCGTAGGGATAGCCGCGATGCTAGAAGAATCCTCGTAGGAGGTTTCGTCGCACGCCTCATCTTGCAGCTCGTGATCCAGTGGAGTACGCGCTGGAACTCGCGAGTGATGGGTGATGAGTGCCGCGGTCTTCATCCCGCTCTTTGAGAGGTGGAGGTGTGGTCGTAGATTGGATTGGCTCCGCAGGGCTAGCAAAAGAGCAGCCTTGGTTCCCTCTAGGCGCGTCGTGCCGGATTCATCGTTGCCGCTGTCAAGGCAGTGGAAATGCTGGAGTTCTTGGCGTTGCCTTGGGTAGAGGACCTTGATATGGCTGCATTTTGCGTAGCTTCCTTGCGTGTGGGCCCTTCCCTTTGTGGTCGGCAGCCCTGAGTGGCCTTGTGATATAGTAAAAGCCTGAGGCTTAAATGCAGCCCGCCAGTAGACAGTTGCTTGTAGTCTTTGTGTATTCCAAGTACTTGTACTCGTATGTAACTTGATGTATCATTGTTTTAGTAAAGAAATATTGATACGGAGATTTTGTATCAGGGCAGTGATCCTTGTTAAGCTGAAAACTCTTGTTGAAGCTAAGATATCTTGAAGTCGGTAGTCGGGAGGTTAGCCCGAGTAGTAATCATGAGTTATTGCCCTTGAGTGATTACTCGGATGCCACTATGGGTAATAGCGATAGACATGTTCTATATTCTAGGAGTTTGGTACTTGTTCTCCTGAGAGCTCTTGGAGTCTGTAAGATCCGGGTCCCGTAACCTTTGATACGATGTAAGGACCTTCCTATGGTGAATTGAGTTTATGCAACCATGACGTGTCTTGGATACGCTTAAGGACCATATTGCCTGAGTTGAAAGATCTCTCCTTGACGTTGCGGTCGTGGTAACGCCTTAAACCGTCAAGATATCTGGCAGATTGCACTAGTGTTGCGCATCTTGTTTCTTCTAGACTGTCTATATCTGTTCGCTGTGTTTCTGTTGCCAGTTCTTCGTCGTATTGTTCAATGGATGGTGATTGCCACATGATGTCAGCGGGTAGTATGGCTTCCGAGCCATATACCAGGAAATAGGGTGATAGCCCCGTAGTCTTGCACGGTTGGGTACGGAGGCCCCACAAAGCGTTTGGTAACTCTTTGAGCCATTTGCCACCTTTGGTGTTGCCAATGTCATGTAGTCTTTTCGTCAGGGCGTTGAGTATCATGCCATTAGCACACTCGACTTGTCCGTTGGCTCGCGGGTGAGCGACCGAGACATAGCAGACGTCGATGCCGCTGTTCTCGCAATATTCCTAAAAGTCGTGATTATTGAAGTTTGACCCTAGGTCTGTGATAATCCTGTTGGGAAAACCGTAGCGGTGTACGATTTCATCCAAGAAGTCGAGGACCCGGTTTGCCTTGGGGCAAGTGACTAGTTTGACCTCGATCCATTTGGTGAATTTGTCGATTGCCACGAGTACTCTGTTGAATCCTCCTGGCGCAGTTGGTAACGGACCTATCATGTCGAGCCCCCAGCAGGCAAACGACCATGTTGGAGGTATTGTGACTAGCTTGTAGGCCGGTACATGTTGCTGTTTTGTGAAGAATTGACAACCTTTACATTTCCGAACTAGTTGTTTGGCGTCGGCCAAATCCATTGGCCAGTAGAAACCTGCTCTGAAAGCCTTGCCAACTAGCGTCCTCGAGGAGGCGTGGTTGCCACAGATTCCTCTGTGAATTTCTTCTAGGATTTCTTGGCCATCTTCTCTGGTGACGCACTTCATGAGTACTCCAGACGATGCACCATTCCTGTAGAGCTTGTCTCCGACTAGAACATAATTTTTTGCTCGCCGGGAGGTTTGCTCAGCTTGATTTTTGTCAGATGGTAACTGGTGATCTTTGACGTAGTCGATGAAGGGCGTCCTTCAGTCGACTTCTATCATCATGATTTCTCGAGAGACGTCAGCAGCCGGGACTACTGGCGGTGTGACTTGTTCGGGCATGGACGGCTTGCGCAGTTCGTGTACGAAAATTCCTGCTGGAACTTCTGCACGAGTTGAGTCCATTTTGGATAAAACGTCGGCGGCAACGTTGTTGTCGCGGACGATGTGATGAAATTCCAAGCCTGATAACTTGTTTTCCAGTTTACGGACTTCTTCGCAGTAAGCGTCCATGTTGTCCTTGTTCCGGTCCCACTCGTCATTGACCTGGTTTATAACGACTAGAGAGTCGCTGTACACCAGTAGTTGTTTGATGCCGAGGGAGATTGCGAGGTGAAGTCCGTGTAGCAGTGCTTCGTACTCGGCTTCGTTATTAGATGCTTCCCAGAATATTTGCAGCACGTACTTGAGCTGGTCTCCCCTGGGGGAGATGAGTAATACGCCTGCGCCGGCTCGTTCAAGTTTGAGGGATCCGTTGAAGTACATTACCCAATGTTCTGGTCGTTCGACTGGTGTTAGAACTTGATTTTCAGTCCATTCAGCTATGAAGTCGACCAAAGCCTGAGACTTGATGGCTGTCCTTGACTTGAAGTTCAACGTGAGAGCGCTGAGTTCAACTGCCCATTTGGAGATTCTACCCGTGGCATCTCTGTTGTGGAGAATTTCGCCGAGCGGGAAGTCGGAGATGACTGTGATGTTGTGCTCTTGGAAGTAATGGTGCAGCTTCCGGGAGGTGAGCAAAATAGCGTATAAGAGCTTTTGTATCTGTGAATACCGAGTTTTGGAGTCCGAGAGTACTTCGCTGACGAAGTAGACAGGTCATTGGACCTTGTAAGCGTGGCCCGGTTCAGACCGTTCGACTACTATTGCCGTGCTGACGACATGAGTAGTAGCTGAGATGTATAGGAGCAAGTCTTCATTCGGAGAGGGAGCGGTGAGTACAGGAGGCTTTGACAAGAAGTCTTTGAGTTGTGTTAGTGCCTCATCTGCCTCTTCCGTCCATTTGAACTTGTCCTGGTGTTTGAGAAGCTTGAAGAAGGGTAGTCCCCGTTCTCCAAGTCTCGAGATGAACCGGTTGAGAGCGGCCATGCAGCCTGTGAGTTTCTGCACATCCTTAATGCTGGTTGGTGCCTACATGTTTGTGATGGTAGATATTTTTTCTGGGTTGGCCTCAATGCCGTGATGGCTAATGATGAACCCGAGTATCTTACCGAAAGGTACTCCAAAGACGCACTTAGTAGGATTGAGTTTCCATCGAAAAGCGCAGAGACTGGAGAAAGTTTCCTCCAAGTCAGCAACGAGTTCCTCCCGGTTTCTTGTTTTGACGACGATGTCGTCGACATAAGCTTCGACATTGCGGTGAAGTTGCTTTTCGAAGCACATCTGTATGGCCCTTTGATAAGTTGCTCCTGCATTTTTTAGTCCGAAAGACATTGTTTTGTAGCAGAAAGCTCCGAAGGGCGTAATGAATGCTGTTTTGGCTTGATCTTCTTCTTTGAGGCTTATCTGGTGATAGCCGGAGTAGCAGTCGAGAAAGCATAGCAAAGCGCACCCAGCGGTGGAGTCAACCACCTGATCGATCCTGGGGAGCCCGAAAGGGTCTTTTGGGCAGTGTTTGTTGAGGTCGGTGTAGTCAACACACATTCTCCACTCGTTGTTTTTCTTACGAACAAGCACAGGATTGGCGAGCCAGTCAGGATGGAAGACTTCTTTGATGAACCCTGCCGCGAGTAGCTTGGCTAACTCTTTTTTGATTGCTTCTCGTCTGTCCTGAGCGAATCGGCGTAGTCGTTGCCGTTTTGGAGTAGCTTTGGGATCAACATTGAGAGAATGCTCAATCAGTTCCTTGGACACACCTGGCATGTCAGCCGGTTTCCAAGCAAAGATATCATAGTTGGCCCGAAGGAAACTGACGAGCGCGAATTCCTATTTAGGATCTAGCCCTATTCCGATCAGGGCTGTCTTGGAAGGATCACCTGTCTGGAGGTCAACTGATTTGAAGTCTTGCTCACTGGCAGGTTTCACCTTTGTGGACCCCGACTTGTTTTTCGGGATCTCTAGTTTGGTTGGATTGAGCTTCTTTGAAGCTGTGAAGACTTGTTGCATGGGACTGGGTGCTTGAGTAGTCGCAGCAATTTCCACGGCATCGGTGTCACATTCGTAGGATCGCCGTAGATCTCCTCGTAGCGTGAGCTCCCCCTTGGGGCCTGGCATTTTGAGTACCAGGTAGACATAATGTGGTATAGCCATGAATTTGGCGAGTGCTGGCCGTCTGTGAAGCGTCCCCACATAAGTAGAGACTAAATGTGATCCAATTTATCAGTCCCAGGAGGCTGATAACACATTTATTCAACAGATAGTTCAGAAACCGTACAACTCCCGAAGGAGCGGGCGGGCAAGACACACCCAAAGCAAGACTAAAGCGATAACAATACAAATCCAAGTTGCAGTCCAGTCGGACTCCGCGCTGCAATCGGAACTATGCGTCAACGGAAGCATCCTGCAAAAGGGCCAACACCGCAGGCAGCGTTGGGTGCAGACGCAACCTCCTACTCGAAGTCCTCGGCAACGAAGTCCGGATCCTCCTCTGAAGCAACAACACAAGGGTGAGTACAAAAGTACTCAGCAAGCCCAACCCCATCCACGGATGGGGATACAACAAGAATATGCATATGAATCAACAAGGATATGGCTATGGTTTATTTGCAAATAAGCTGAATTTTCGACATATGCAGGGTTTCATTTTAAAGAAGTTTCATGAAAACATTTTCTTAATAAACGATATATCAAGTGGGGTTGATCCTACACAAAGGATCCAAGTTTTATCGCTACCGGACTCCCCGTCCGCCGTAGCGCACGGCACAACTGCCGGACACTCCCAAAATTCCACACACCCACACACACCGTAAATACCAGTCATCCCCCAAAAGCTAGTTGTGTGACCGAGCCGTAACTCGTCCACTGCCGTGGACACGGCTACCCGGATAGGTTTTAACTCTGTAGAGGTTGTACACTTTTCCCACAAGTAGGGTACCGTATCACGATCACCTTAGTGACGGTACGGATCCTAACAAAGCCATTACCCACCTTAGCCAATACTGACTAGTCAACACGGAAGCACCCAAGGGGTTAGCAACCCATCCACGGGGCCGAAACCGGGACCTAAGTCACCAAGAGCTTAGTCCTTTTCCAAGGGCTCCCGTTGCTCACCAGCGCACCTGAAGCCTAGCAGTTTAGCTAGTGGGGTTTATGCTAAGCCGTTGCCCATACAACGGTCGAGTGGTTGCATGAGGATGGAATTAGGCAGGATGACACATCAACTCGGTCCTTAGCCATGACAAGATGGATATCTCCCACTCTGCTCAACCACTAAGGTACGAGCCCAACACTCCGGCATTCCACACAAGAAACGCCCATCCATCTCGTCCACCACCTCTCTTTACACCCGAAAACCCAACACCTCAGTTGAACATACTCACACATTTATTTTCCGAATAAATAGATGTAGTCATGATTGAATTTGGATAATGAGTTCCTAAGCATTCTAGCAGTATTTATCATCTAAACAGAGCAACTCATATTTAGCGATAAATATGGGACAACAAGGAATAATCATAACAATCAAGGGGTGGCTATCCAACCATGTCTTGCGATAAAACAACATGCATTTTATAAAAAAGGCCAATAGGTTGTGTCTGAAAAACTGGGTATTAAATATGCATCAAAGGGTGAGATTGGACTTGCCGTTCTCAAAGCCTTCCGGGAGCTCCTGCTCGCGGTACTGGTCCTCGGGCTCGGGCTCGCGGTCGAACTCCTCCTCGCGCTCCTCCTCGGGTACTCCGCGATCTACGGCACACACAAACGAGCACACAGTAAATAAAAAGGAAAAAGATTTTACCCGTTGAGCTCCGAACAGCAAGTATGAACGGAAAATAGGTAGGAGGAGTATTTTTATGAAATTTTGATATGCCTCGGCGGAAATATATGAGAGGAGGCCGTGGTCGAATTTGGGATTGATTGGAGGAAATTTGGCGCATGAAATGACGGGTGAAAGGAGTATTAGGGGCTTTAAAATGAGGTTTAGGACTGAACCGCGAGAGCAGGGGCCTATCTGTAATTATTTTTGGAATGGTGGAAGGACTTGTTCATGAATAGGGAAAACTTGAGGGTTAGATCGGGAGAGGAGGGACTTTATCCTCTTCTTCCTCCTTGGGCCATAACAGGGGATGGGGGGGGGATTGACCGGCGGCGGGCCGGCCGGCCTTGCTCGCCTGCGGCGTGGCCGAGTGGTGGGAAAGGGAGAGGGTGGTGTGGAGGGCCCGTTTTGGCCCTCACCTTGGCCGGCGACGGTGGGGGAAGGGGCGCCGGCGCTGGTCCAGGAGGTGGCGGCGGCGACTAGCGGCGGCGGCGGTCGGGCGCACGGGGGAAGCAAGGGAGGGGCGACGGCGAGCTAGCGGCGGTGGTGGTAGTGTGGAGGGCCGGGCGTGGCCCCTTTTATAGGTCGGCAAGGGGGCGGCCGGTGGTGATGATGGTGGCCGGGACTTTTCCGGCCGGTGGCGTGCCGGGTTGAGTTTGCTCGTGGATGGCGTGGCGGCATGGTCGACGAGGAGGCACAGGGGGCAGCGACCTCGTGGGGAAACACGCCAGGATGAGACGGCCGAAGACCGGCCGACGGACGGCCCGGCGTGGCCGGCGGCGCCGGAGCAGCACGTGCGGCCCGGGCAACGGAGCCACGCGCGCGCGCGCGGCGGCGCGGCCTGGCGCGGGTGGCCGAACGTGGGCGGCCGGGCGCGGCCTGGACGGGAGGCGCTAGGCGACGGGCGCTAGGCGCCAGGAGAAAAGTGCGGTAGGGGAGAAGGAAGGAGAGAGAGGAAAGAGGAGGGAGGAAGAAGAAGAAGAAAGAGAAAAAGAAAAAGGGAAAAAGAAAGGGAAAAGGAAAGGGAAAAAGGAGGAGGGAAAAAGGAGGGGCAGCTCAGCAAAAGATGCGGGATTTAGACGGCTCGCGTGATGGATTGGACGGGCACGCGGTGAAATTTACGGGGAGCGGAAAAGAGGGTTGACGAGCCGGGGCCGGGAAGGCGGGTCCGACGGAAGGGAAAAGACTTGACGGAGCTCAGCGGTCGGAAGAATTTTGGAATGTATTTTTAACGAGTGATTTAATTCGGTGTATTTTTACGGGCGTTACAGTCTGAGTATAGCATGGTAAGATGTCTCGAAGTCTGCGACTTCGAATTTGATGTACTCGGTACGGTAATGTTCTTTAGTGCCGAAGGTGACTGGAAGGACAACTTGTCCTAGTGGTATAGCCGCGTTTCCAGGCACGTTGCCGTAGAAAGGTGAATCCGTTGGGGTAAGCATTTTAGTAACGTCGAGGCACATCTTCCTTAATTTCTTGGCGAAGATAACGTTGAGGCCGCTTCCGTCGTCGATGAGTACTTTGGTTAACTTTGATCCTGCCACAACTGGATCCAGGACTAGTGGGAAACGGCCTGGTTCTGAAAAATTTATCCATTGATCCTTTCTGCTGAAAGAAATTGGAACTTCTGACCATTTTAACGGTGTAGGATCCGTTGGTTCGATGGCCATGATTTCCCTGAGTACGAGTTTGTTGGCTTGCTTGGATGCAGTGCCTGGGATACCGCCGAAAATGACGTTGACGGTTTTTGAAGCTGTTTGGAAGTCGCCTTCTTCATCTTCGTCGTTGCGGGCTTTAATCTTACCCTTATCTCTATTCTTGGTGTATTCTTCAGAGGGTGGTGGTGCGGGTAAGTCTTGCATGACTCGGCGCATGCTGTAGCAGTCGATCGCCGAGTGCTTGCTAGTCAGATGCCATGGGCACTGCTTTTGAGTAGCTCAGTGAAGGTTGGCCCTTCATTGTTTCTGCGGTGTCCCTTTTTTCCAGAGTTGGTCATGGCGGCAACAGTGTTGTCGGGCTTCCTTTTGCGGTTGTGGTTGCTCGAATAGGTGTTCCAAGCATCGTTATGCTGAGTTCTATCTGGGTCATTGTTGTGGTTGTTGTTGCGTTCGCGGTTACGGTGGGAGCCGAACAGTTCTCGCTCTTTGTCTTCTTCACCCGCCCACTGTTGCACCATGACTTTGAGTTCTTTGACATCAGCTGGTCGTCGACGACCGAAGTCTTGGTATGTTCGTCGATCATAGAGTCCATTCTGGAAGCACTCAATGACGTCTGTTTCGGAGATGTCGACTATGGTAGCCTTCTTTTCGAAGAACCATCGCAGATAGTCGCGTAGGGTCTCTACTTCTTTTTGCTTAATTTGACATAAGTCGATCTTGTTGCCTGGTCTAGCCATGGAACCGGCGAAGTTGTTGGTGAAAGCCTTTGTCAAGTCTGCCCAAGAGTCAATGGACTTGGGTTTGAGTGACTCAAGCCAGGTCAGTGGTGCGGGTTCCATGCATATGGGGAAATGGATAACTTTGGTGTCGTTATTGCCCCCGGCTGCTTGGACGGCTAGCGAGTAACATCGTAGCCATTGAATTGGGTCTTGCTTGCCATCATACTTGGTGATTCCGGTTGGCTTGAACTTATCGGGTAATTTTGTTTTCATTACCCGGTTTGTGAAAGCAGGAAAATGGTTGTAGTTGGCGACTTCCCGTTCGCGCCGGTTGTTGAGAATTTCTCGCAAATCACTGAAGTTGGATATTTCGTGGTTCTTCCGAGTAGGACGGATGTTTTTAACCGAGTTGGTGCAACTGACCTCACCAACATCCTTATGTCGAGCAGGGACCTTATGCTTGCTTGGACCATGGCTATGTTGCTGAGGTTGGTTGACTGCGTTATCGTTTCGTGGGGCGTTGTTATTGTCTGCAGCTCCCCTGCTACCTTCTTGATGAGATGTGATACGAGGAACAGACGGGATTGGTGATTCTTTGTCGAGTAGCTTGTAAGCTTGCTTCGCGAGTTGCGCGATGAGTCCGTTGCCGCGCTGCACGAGTTGAGCTGTGGCTGCGTTATCCCTATCCTGAGGCATCAATGTTGTTAAAAGATTGATTGAGGCGATAGTCGCGAGTGGAGTATTGTGTTCCTGAGCCTGGACTACGTTAAAAGCCCTTTCAAGATTTGTGATGGGAATATTTGTAGCCATCAACTGTCGTCGCTCGGCTCGAGTCGGAGTTGACGTCTTCGTCATGCCCGAGTTCGAATCGGGTTCGAGTAAGAAAACCTTGTGGACTTTGATTGCGTTGCGGAGTCCGTGTGGGAACTGCCTTGAAATCGAAACCGATTTGGACATTGGCTGGGACTGAGTATTCCAAAGCAAGTCCGACCCTGAGTTCTGGGGTCGGCTGAGTCCGACTCTCTGGGGGAGTAGCTCCGCTTCGCCCGACCCCGAGGGGTGAAACTCCGCCTCGCCCGACCCCGAGTCATGGAACTCCGCCTAACCCGACCCTGAGTCGTGGGGTCGGATGCGCCCGACCCTTTGAGGGCGGAACTCCACCTCGCCCGGCCCTGAGTCCTGGGGTCGGGTGCGCCCGACCCTGGAGCAGAAGGTTGGAGTAGCCCGAGGCGAAGTCGAATCCGACGCGTAGTCAAACTCGAACTCGTCGACTTTGAAATCTTGGTTCTTCTGATCAGATTTTCTGGTTTCTTCTCCTGAACGTCGACGATCTGGCGCCGGAACAATCCCGAGCCTTCGGTGACGCAAAGCCAGGATCCGAAAACGAAGGTGGTGCCGACTTCGATGAAGAAGACGGGCCTGATAACGATCTTTGCCATTGAGTTCGCGCTGAGAGACTCGACGAGCTCCCCTACCTGGCGCGCCAGCTGTCGGTGTTTTAGACCGGCAACCCGCCTAGGGGGTACCCTAGGTGGTCTTTTATGCGGTAAGGGTCGCCGAGAATCAAGAAATCAATGGTGACGCAGGGGCACGATTTGGGCAGGTTCGGGCCGCTAGATCGCGTAATACCCTACGTCCTGTGTATTGGTTTGTATTTGATGAACTGGAGTTGTCCTCGTGTGTTGAGGTCTTGTCCCGGTTCTTGTTTTGAGAGGGGTCCCTGCCCGCCCTTATATACACGGGAGGGCAGGGTTACAAGTCTGAGTCCTAGTCGGGTACTATTACAGAGTTCTACTCGGTAATGGCCTGAGTAGCTTTCCATAAACATACTTGACTAGTCCGAGTAGGATACGCCCATCCTTATTCTGATCTTGTCCGAGTACGTCCCTTGGTGGGCCGTCCAAGGTCTACTGGTGGACCTGGGGTGTATGCCCGACAGTCGCTCCCCCCTTGGAGGTATCGTCTTGCATGACATTCTCGCTTTACCCCTATTGGCTCCGAGTTGTTAGGCAATCGGTGATGTACGTGTGTTCATGGTGTCCTTTTAGGTCGTGTTTAGTGTGGTGGTGGTGCTATGATTTTCTTTTTTCTGTTGTTGTGTTTCAATTGCTGGTCGTATGTGGTGGTTCTTGTAAGTCAGTGCTTGAGGTCTATCATGAAGTTGCGTATTCTATAAACAAAAAAGCAGCGCAGCTCATCAATTTTTGATGAAGATCCGCACAACTGGCGGAGACGGAACGCAGCCGCTTGCTTAGGCTTCTCTTCCTCCTCTTTCTTCTTGCTTTCTTCTTCCTTGAAACAGGCAACGGCAGCAGCATGGCCAAGGTGCACCAGACCACCCCACCACCGCCGACCTCCGGCACCGCCTGCGGCCGGTGGCACCTCGCCGCCGCGCCGCCCCACCCTCCTAACCGCTGACGTCGTTTGACCCCTCCACCGGCACCGCTCGCCGGTGGTCATCCACCACCCGGCCGACGGCGCCATCGCTGCCCACAACCCGCCGCCCGCCGCCGGGCCTGCCACCACCGTCGGCCATCCACTAAAGCCGCTGGTCATGGAAACCCCCAAACCCAAATCCCTAACCCTAATCCCCCTCCACTCCCGCCGACCATGGTCGGCGGCGTCTCGCCGCCGTCCGTTCCGCCCACCTCCCGCCATGGCCACCCCCGCCCCTCCTCTTCCCCAAGCTCTTGACGGCGGCAGTCCAAGGTTGAAGAATTTGGCGCTGAAGATAACGTCCGTTCGCTGCTAGTCGCTGGCAACGAACATTCGCAGGATTTTGTCTGCCTAATCTTCGGGATTTCGTCTAATGGTTAGAATTTCCGGTCCGTGCAGTGACATAAGCGAATCATGTTGCTTTGGGTTGCACGCGAGGTGCTTTTGTGACGATACACCAAGTTTCAACAATCATTTCTATTTATTATAAAATATTGAAAGATCTTGTAAAAAGGACATGAAAAATCAATGCAAGCAGTGATGTTTAGTATGTGCCATTCTGCAGTGATAAATGTTTTCTTTTTACAGAATTTTTTTGAAAAATACTGAACTTGATTTGCCTCAAGACTTATGATTCAATACTACCACTGCCCAGCGTCAGATGCTATCAGGCGGCCTCAAAACCGTCGCTCTAATTTAAATGAAATGCTAACAAAATCTAGTAACACTACCAAATTTTAATAACAAGCAATTCGATATTTGCATAAGGTTTTTTAGCTAATATTTCGATCAGTTATGCAGGTGCTACACACTGGTACTGGACACCAAATAGGAAACTACCTCCCTGACAATAGCAAGTCTCAACTCCTACGCAATACAAACGAGACGGACCGAGGGACATGCTGTTGTTGCCCATCTTGCCAGCCTTGCACTGACGAGAAGGGTCAACGATGGCAGGCTGCGAAGATGGCGACACAGTTTAAACCTAGGAAGTGCATGCAGTTATGAACCACAGCGCAAGAGCAAACTAAAAAAACAAAGTGCAACCACAAAAATTCAAGATAACGAGCTCACTCAAAGATGCAAATCTAAGCTATCGATCATCACACGACACGCAGAACAGGAGCAAGCTTATCAGAGTCAAACGGGATAAATATTACTCATAACGAACAAAAGCGCGGTTTGGCTATAACAAGCATAGCCGACGATCCTGACGGATGTCTTCAAAATGCCATCATAGTCCAATGGGATAAACTTCTTATGATGAGGAAGCATATATGTTTCGCCTGAAATCTGCATAGCGTGGCATGCTCTTCCGAATGCCATCTAATCCAAAAAAAAAAAAATGGTGCCAAGATAAATTCAGCTACAGCTGTGTATGAGTTAACTCGAACATAACAAGGAACACTAGTGACCCAGAAATGCAACGAGGTGAGCTGATCTGCCATGCTGATATCTTCTTTCATCAGTCACCACCCTGAAATATAAAGAAAAGGTACTTATTAGCACAATTCTAAGTGCCTAGGAATCAAACAAGTTGAGTTTCTATGAAATGAGATGGGCAATTTGTATGTAAAACCGAACTAGATTGAAACCAGAACATGGATCCTGTGTGCGTAATCATTAAAATTCGATCGTGCCAAAGAACATTCATAGTACTTTCATGGTCTAAAGGTTCTTCAAGCAACTCGTTTCATTGGAAGAAATCCATGAAAATATACAAATTAAAATAGAACGAATTATGTCAGATCGGCAAATTGCTTAACAAAAGCATCTTCTACGCAATGAAGATTATTACTTAACTAGAAAGAGACTGTACATGACGCATTATTAATCATATTAACAGAAAAAGAAGATTAATTAACACATAATTGATCGTACAGAAGTTGAATGACACCAATAATATCCTTTCGTCTAGATTTCTTTCACCATCTAACTAACTAACCAAATCGATAAAATAGTCAAACAGCAGCACTGTTCTCCTAATCAGTTTCAAAGATACGTGAACCTTAACTCTTGCTAAAATTCAAGAAAAAATAAGTTATGCCTCAAGAGTCATCTAATTGGCACACAGCTTCTCTAGTTTCATGCAAACACCTTTCGATTCTAAGTTCTGCATAATGGTACAAAATGGAACGGACTCACAATTAATTGTGCCTTACTCTTATCAAACACTAAGGTGCAAATATTTCCTCCATTCTTTCTAATTATTGAGCACCAAACTGGCAAGTCCAGAAAATAGCAATTTATTTCAGACATGTTTCGCACCTTACATATCAGAATATAATTTTGATATGGAATAAAAGTTACAAAATAATTACTGTGTTAAAATAGCATCATTAGTATTCAAGTTGCAACCATAAAACCTCCAGAAAATATACAAGTACTACTATTTCTATTTGGCAGATTTCAGACACACGAAACGCGTAATTATCACACAGGAGCTGAAATCATGCTAGCAAATATAAAAAGTTGGCAAGATAGAATCAAGCCTAACATGACCATTCTAAATATTCCAAATTCTAGTGTCTTGAATCAGCATAAGCTAAAAGGCTCAGTTGCACACTTAAACAAAGCTTGGAACCCACAACTCAAAATTTCTGAACTGTTTGAGCAACAGAGCAAAAAAAATAAGCACAACTATTCCTTGAATCCAAACAGCATTCAATAATCCATCACCTTGACCAAAATCTAGGGAACTAAACTTCCATATAAAAGCACAGTATTAAACAGATTCTTAAAATGAAAATATCTCATCCAGAGCACTTTGTTTGTCCAAAATATTAATCATCAGCCTACCAAAGCCACTGGAATGTACAAAATGCATCGAATATTCGAATGTAGGATCATCAAGTTTGCCTCAAATGGGTTTGGAAAATACATAAGACAGACCACTAGATACTGTGTCTTCGAATTTTGACATTACGAAACTGGCTGGTACTGTACAGAGCTCATCACAGGTCACAGCAGTTATGTTGCCATCACAACAATCCTAAACAAGTGAACACGCTTGTGATGCCTCCTACCGCAACCAACTTAAAGTGTTGCACATGCATCAAACCACCCAGGGTGCAATCACAGAAAAATGATCTCATCTCATTATTCAGTATTTGATCAAGCAACTTCACATAAATTAAAATAATAACGACATGGAAGGGAAGCCGACTGCTCCTTGTTGTGAAGCTTTACAGATTAAGGAATTTAAATTATAGTACTACTCAGGTTTAGTATCTATGTGCACAAGCTAAAAGGCTCGATTGCACCATTACAAGTTACAGCATCCATGAAATTCACAATTTCTGGAGTGAGTTAACAAACTGAGAAACAAAATAATTAAAGGATGTCATTAAATTCACACATAATTAAAAAGGGACTCCAATGAAATGTTAAATTAGAAGTTTAGCCCAAGTGGCATCTCTAATCTGCACAAAATACCTCATTTAAGAAAAGAAATTTAAAATTCAAGGAACAAAACTGTAATGTCCAAAGCAAAGTATATATGGAGAAATAAGTTTGTACTAAATACAAGTGTACAACAAAGCCTACAGCCTCTGGAAGGCGCACTACCATCAAAGTTAGGGTTGTCAAGCTTCCCACAAATATGTGGTAATTTTGATGTTCTAAAATTGGCTGCTACCTTTCAAATATTGCCACATTGATAACCCAATTATCTTGCCACTTTGCGAGTAACTAGTACAAATCCAAAGGCAGAAGGTTGCTACATATGGTTGCTCCCTCAACTACTACTAGATACTATAACTAAATGTGCATGCATCAGACCATTCAGATAATCGCATAGAAAAATGATGAATGGAGCATTTGATCAAGAAAAACATAAGTAACTGACCTAAATACAACTTCCTGAGAAATTAGTTTGTACCAAATATAAGCATATACCACCTAGAGCAAATGGAAGGGCACACAATTCACCAAATTGATGCGCATCAAGCTTCCCACTAATATGTGTTAAATTCGATGTTCTAAAACTGCTTCTACCTTTCAAAGATTGCTACTTTGATACCCCCAGTTATCTTGCCACTTTGCAAGTAACTATACCAAATCCGAAAATGAAAGGACATGCTTGCTCCATCTACTGCTACTTGATACTATAACAAATGTGCATGCATCCGACCATTCAGATGATCACAGAAAAAGAATAATGAATGGAGCATTTGATCAAGCAAAACATCACATAAACAAAAATGGCACGAAGAGAGAAGGGTGGCTATGCAAAATCACCGGAAAGTCAGTCTTTTGCAGCGAGGAACTCAGGTGGCCAGGCCAAGGTGTAGGCGTACATGGGATCCCCGTACTCCTTGCCATCTTTCATCACCAGGTGCTCCAGCTTGCCACTCTCCATATGGAATGAGTAGCGCCCATATCCCCACGTCTTGATGAACACCTTACCGGTGCGGGCGTAGTCGATGTCGCTGAGCCAGGTGCATATCATCCGCCCCATCGATTCCTTGGGTAGCCCAGGCACGGTGTCGAGCACCTTGGTCATGGACATCTCCCTCTCCAATAACCACCCCCGGTCGCTCCACCTGGCCTTACCACGCACCCAGATCTGCAGATCTTCTTCGTCCACGATCGCTGCCATGCACAGACGGCCGTCCTCCGGCATCTCCCCGATGCGGTACTTTTTGATTCGGTCCCCCAGGGCGGCAGGCACCGGCATGAAAGAGAACTCCAGCGTGCGAGGATCCAGCTGGAGCAGGCGGCTGGAGTTGCAGATGTGCCAGTAGATGTTCCCAGCGGCGTGCACGCAGCGGGTCTCGAACCACCACGGGTCGAAGTCGACCACGACTCTGTCGGCCCGCGGCAGCGCGCGCCAGGCGCAGTCGCCGTCGCGGACGGACGCGACCCAGGCGCGCGGGAGGCTGCCGTCGATGGTGACGCAGACGGCGTCGAAGGAGAGCCTGCTCGGGTGCGCGCGCGAGAGCACGGCGACGCCGATGACGCTCCTGTCGCCGCGCCAGCGGTCGTCGGGCAGCGTGCCCCGCGGCGGCGGCGGGAGCAGCACGCGGCGGCGCGACGCCGGGTCGACGGCGACGATGCGGGGCAGGAGCGACTGGGGGCGCGGGTGGTGGAGGAGGAGGATGAGGCCGAGGTGGACGTCCTGGATGGAGAGGCCGCGGGCGGCGGTGGGGCTGAGCTCGAGGGAGAGGCGCGGGGAGGCGGCGTCGAGCGGGACGAAGACGGCGGGGTGGTGGGTCTTGTCCGACGTCGGCTCGGGGGGCGGCTTGGCGGGGCCCTGCGGGTGGAAGAAGTAGCCGAGGAGGGGCGGCGCGCGCGGGAGGGCGCGGGAGGCGGCCCGTCGCCAGCGGTGGCAGGCGAGCGCCGCGCGGATGAGGTCGGCGGGGGTGAGGCAGCGGAGGATGGCGTCGAGGGCTTCCTCCGTGAGGTCGGCGACCGTCGTCGCCATCTCCGCGGAAGCCGGCAGCGGCGGCTGTTGTTGAGGCGATGGGAGGGGAGATTCTGGTGGGGGTATTGAAGAGCGAAAGCAGCGAGAGATCGACAGCTGGAGGTCAGTCACTCACGAGGTCACGCCCGCCTGCTGCAGACTGCAGTGCTGCTTGTGCAAAAGGACAGGATTAGGAAGTTGCTTTCCGTACGTTCACAGGGTTTCAGCTTTTCAGGCTTTTGGAACGAGCCAGGAATTTGGGCTGTTTAGTCCCCCAAACTTCCAATTTTGACATTACGTAAAAAAAAATTTCCTATCATATCAAACATGCGGTACATGCATGGAGTACTAAATGGAGACGAAATCAAAAACTAATTGCACAATTTTGTTATACTTTGCGAGACGAATCTTTTAAGTCTAATTAGTCAATATTTAGATAATAATTGACAAATACAAACGAAACGCTACAGTATGCTACAGTGCTACAATAGTGATTTTGAACACCCAAAATCAGGCAAGCCTTTTTCTTTTTCCTGCCAAAACAACCTTCAACCTTTTTGTGAAGTGTTTTCAAATTTTGAAAGTATGGTGATGTCCCTCTCGTCATCTCAAATGTTCGGGAACATCTTTGATATATCCGATTGATGCTAAAATTCATGTCCAGTTTGGTTGTTTTTGTTCTCAGCTAGGGGCAATAGCGGAGCTTAAGCTCAAAACGAATTGATGACGACTCTGAGCAATGAATATGATAATTATTATAAAAAAAGGAATGAGATAAGAAGCTTAGGATAAAGAAAAAAATTGGGAAAGAGAAACCATAGGTCAACGGTAGCCAATATCAAGTGGAGGTTCTAAGCGAGAGAGAATGTGCTATGTAAAGCCAAGGTATCGATAGGAAATCAATAGATCATTTTGCTTTGTTCCTTCCTAGACCACCCTCTCTCTCTTGTAGGGATGGATTCAGATCCGATACGTATGGAATTGAATTCAGATAGCACTATTTACCATATTTTAATTCAAATATTATCGAATATGAATACAAAATGAATAGTTCAAATTCGGATTCGCATTCGGATACTTGCTCGACTTATAACATAGCCTATAACATAGCGTCATAATGAGTATCGATTTTACTTTATCGATGATTTTGTAATTGATCAAAAATAATGTTACAACTTACAAGTAGGGAGTAAATTATGAGCATAGTACATAATAGATATCTTATTAAAATAACATATTTATTAATAAATAATTAAATTTTTCAAAATAAATATATTCCATATATATAATTTAATAATAAAAATAAGTTCATGAATACATTTAAATATGATTTATTCATTTAATAAATAATATAATGTATTTAAAATTAATATGATTGGTCATGTTAAAATTAATTAAACTCTATCATTATATATCACTAGTAATATTAGGTTAACATAATTAGTCATTTGTCATATAGATAATTTTTTAATAGTCTAAATGGTGTAAATAATTATTTTATTAGCAATATTAAAATTTACATTATTTGTAATTAGTATTTAGTAATATAAATAAGTTTTAGATTGTGTCATTGGGTACTTTATTCTTTGCGGATGCGGATAATATCGGATATTTCACATTTTTGTCGAATACGAATCTGGAACCGGATCGAGAAAAATACTGAAAATCGAATCTGGATACATCCATTTAACGTCCACATTAAAAACGAATACGAATCGGATATCCATATTGACGTTTTTAGCGGATATGAATTCGGATAATTCGGATTTTCAAAGACATCCGTATCCATCCCTACTCTCTTGGGCCGCCGTCTTACCCTACCACATGTACTTTTGCAAGTTGCATCAGTAATATCCAAGCCACCAACTATTCCCTCTCTCTCTTCCACGACAAACACCTTGCAAACGTAGCTATGTGAAGCCAACATCTACGATGGAGTGTTGGACCAGCTCTAATGGGAATATGGCACGTGGGCTCCAAAATAGGAGGGAGAGGGTGGTATGTGTGGTCGGATAGAGAGTAGCTCTTGAAAGAACGCCGCACGGGCACAAAACGGGATTTTCCAAGAGGTTTCCTTCATTTACATGTTCATGAGGAAGAGAAAAGGATGTTTATGTGAGGGACAAACGTAGCTGTTTTTCGATCGTTTCCTTGAAACATAGGCACTTCAAAGATTTTGAATGTTTCAATCATTTAATTTGGACATTTTGAAACTAATGTATCTCAAATTTCAACATTCTCAAACTGGCTGCTAGTATGCTATGGTCATTATCGCACATGTAGCCAATACATCATATCAAGTCCTAAACAAAGTGGTGATATTTTTTTTTGTCTCAATTGCAATTTTGCACATTCCCTTGTAATTGCAACTTTGCTAATTCCTTATTTGCAACTATATTTTAGTATATGGAAGTATGGAAGGCCTTCCACACATAAGTTTAAAAAAAGGAACGTAGAAAGAAAAGAAAAAACATGCACACATAGCCACGTGCTTGCAAAGCGCACGCACACACTAGCAAACAAGGAATTGCTCCAAAAACGTCATTACCCTACCTTTCAATGCAATCATAACTACTTCCATCCTAAATTGTAAGTTTGTAAGTTATCTTGACTTTTCTAGATACATAGTTTTTATGTACATAATGTTTAGATATCTATACCTATTATTAAGGGGGTGTTTGGCAACACCCTGTTAAAGTTTAACACCTGTCACATCGGATGTTTAGATGCTAATTAGGAGTATTAAACATAGGCTAATTACAAAACTAATTGCACAGATGGAGTATAATTCGCGAGACGAATCTATTAAGCCTAATTAGTCCATGATTTGACAGTGTGGTGCTACAGTAACCATTTGCTAATGATGAATTAATTAGGCTTAATAGATTCGTCTCGCGAATTAGGACAGGGTTCTGCAATTAGTTTTATAATTAGCTCATGTTTAGTCCTCCTAATTAGCATCCGAACATCCGATGTGACACTGTTAAAGTTTAGCACCTCGTATCCAAACACCCCCTAAAGCAAGCAACGTCTCTGCCTCAATTTTCGTCCGTCGTTGTTATTTTACAAAAAAGTCCCTCAACTTTCAAGGAATCAACCCGCAGTCCATATTCTAAAGAGAGGAATGGCTCGGGTGGAAAAAGGAGGGAAGGGAGGGGGTTAAAGACAAAAATGCTTCTCTTTCTCCAAAATAGAGAGGCGAAGGAGGGGATCGGGCGCGGGCGGCGGCTGGAGCGGGGCGCCCCGCCGCTGCTCCTACGCGCAGCCTCGGCGGCATTGCCGGCGCGTGCGCGGCGTCCAGGAAGAGGTCGCCACCGCGGAGCTGTAAGCCGGCGAGCTCCCCGTCCGTCGTCGGTGATGCCGGCGCCCATGAAGATGCGGGGGCTGTAGAGGACGAAGGCGTCGATGCCGGAGGCCTGCTGGAAGAAGTGGATGCCGAGCGCCGAGAGCAGGATCCGCCGCATGACCGGGGACGGAGAGAAGACAAGGTCCTTCCAAACCTGCCACTCCTCACCGTCGCTCCTCTTGGGCACGGTGACTAGCCATCGACGTCTTTCGGCAAGCCTGCGGCCGCCTTGATGTCGGTTAGGCTGCCCGCCGCCTCCTCCAGCGTCTCGGTGATCTTCTCCAGCACGACCCTGGCGTCTCTGAGCCGGCCCTTGAGGATGAGCCACCGGGGAGACTCCGGCATGCCGAGCACCAACACGGCGAGGTGGACGGATGGCACGGCATTGACGAATTTGGTTCCAGCTGTACAAAAATTGATCGCCCATGTTGTGAGGATTCAGGCCATCCCATTTCCCCCTTGATTCGTGTTGGCGGCGGCCGGAGCGGGGCGCCCCGCCGCTGCCCCTACGCGCGGCCTCGGCGGCGAGCTACTACCTCCGGGAGGGCGTCGCAGGGCACGACGAGGCGTACGGGTGCTCAGCCATGACCAGCTCCGGCCGCGCAACAACACGACGCTGCGAAGGGTCTGCGCCCTGCAGCGCCCGTTCAGGGGACCCGGCCTCGACGAGGCAGCACCGTACAACACGCTGTTCCACCAAGCGACAGGGCTCTGCGTGGTGCGGCGGCGCCGGTCATCGCTGACGCTGGAGCTGGGTTCGTGCAACGAGACGAAGGTGTGGGAGTATAATCCGGAGCACAGGCTGGTGCTGATGGGCAGTTGGCTCCGGTCGTGCCTCCGTGCCAAGGGCGCACTTGATGTTTGTTTGTATATCTTATTTGATTAGCCTTCATTCCTACTATCTGTTGATTCTGCTTCTTCTCTGAACATTGGCTCTGAATGTGCGTGTGGGGGTTCTTGATGGTTATATTCTGAATATCTGTTCTCGATGGTTTAATTTCTGAATGTGTGTGTTCTTTCTGTATGCATGCAGGAAGAGGTGCTTAGTCCTGAAAGTGCTCAGATCAGATGAGAGAACTTCAGACTGGGAACGAAAAGATGGTAGACCTCCACATTGCAACAAAGATTGTACATTTACATCCAAATGAACAAAGATACCCTAGACCCGTAGCAACGCACGGGTATGTTTGCTAGTACAGTAAAAACTATGAACCTAGACAAGTTAAAACAATCTATATTTTGAAATAGGAGTATTGTGCATTTATACTGAGAAAGTGAGAATGAAAGCACAGAAAACCACCCATGAATGCTACATGAGATTCTATCAGAACAAACGCGAAAGATCTACAGCTTCGTAACAACTTCAGATAGGTCTGCTTGTTCTGAAAATATTTCCAGCGGACGTTCAGTTCTCTGGAGAAGTAAACGAGGGATATCCATACAAACTCCTGAGCAAAGATGTTTGTGTGCCGTACAACACACAGTTGGCACAAGCAATCTACATCCGCAAATGCAAGTACATTACAACTTGCCTCCTTAGTAGTCACCACCTGCATCATAATAAGAAAGCAGAAAATTTAGTAAAGCTTACAAAAAACTAAACAAATAAGTAGAATTGCTGCAAAAATGTAAAATGAAACTTTGTAGTACAAACCCAAAAAATAAAGTATCTTCGCCCCATTAGCTTATTTGACGTTTGTATAAGATTGTCCAAAAAGTGTTAGTGAGTCGATCGACTCAAGGTATTATTGAATGATATCGTACAACGGACCAAAGCACATTTGTCCCAGGAAAGGAAGTAACACATCGTGTCCTTTTGCCATATATGACACACACATTTAATGCAAGAAACAGGTCCCATGATATGGGGTTCTTGTGCTAAAATTTGGCATGAGTGCTCCAAAACTGAGCATTGGTCCTAGCCCTTAGTATCGGTTGATTTTTGACCTGGTACTAAGGATCTAACGGATAGCTCCCCAGGAGCCCCCCTGATCCCCTTTAGTACCGGTTGGGGGCTCCAACCGGTACTAAAGGTCACCCATTAGTACCGGGTGGAGCCGGCCTTTAGTATCGGGTGGAGGCTCCACCCGGTACTAATGGTTGATCTTTATTACCGGTTGAAGCTCCCAACCCGTACTAAAGGACATCCCAACCTTATCCATCTCCCCCCTACCCGCTCCCGTTCCCCTTATCTCTTCTCTCTCAACCTTATCTTCTCTTCTCTCACATTTCTCTCTCAACCTAATCTACCTGCCGCCCCCTCTCTTCCCTCCCGCCGCCCCTCTCTCCCTCCCTCTCCTGCCACCGCCGCCCCCTTCCCCTCTGCTTCCCCTCCCCTTCCCCCTATGCTCGCTTCTCACTAGCAGTGAGGAGCAGCAGCGGGGCAAGGTGCAGGGCAGTGCTTGGGCGCGCGGGGGAGCAGCGGCCAGTCGGAGGCGACGGTGCGCGGGCGGGGTGCGACGGCGGCCCCGACGTGGTGGTGCACAGGGCATAGGTATGCTCGCCCCCTCCCTCTCCCTCTCCCCCCCTCTCCTTCCTTTCCCTCTCCCTATCCGGTAGGGCCGCGGATGTCGACAACCGGGGGGGTAGCTGGGCGTGGCCGGCGGGATGCGGGGCTGGGCGCCCGACCAGATTTCATTTTTTTATTTTTTAATACCCTTTAGTACCGGTTATTTGATTCGGTACTAAAGGCCCCCGCTTTAGTACCGAAGTAGCAATACCGGTTGCACAACTGGTACTAAAGGGGAATTAGGAACCGGTACTGAAGCCGCTTTCCCTAGCAGTGCATACAGTTGGGTCTAGTAAGCATTCTCGGATGCTGTTCTGGTCAAACAAGCTTTCATTGGTTCTTGGTGCTTATGTAATGTGCCAGCACGGCTAGTAACGTGCAAAGATTAATGGATCTCTATCTGAAATTATCACTCCAATGTTAGTTTGCCAACATGATCCTTGTTCCCATTAAGGGCGAAGGCTTTTCCTTGTGAAACCATGCGGAATCCCTCAATTGGATACAAGGTGTGGAACTCAACCCATGTGAATCACATCATCTTTTGACAAATGACTTTGACATCCTATCAAGTTGATTGCACGAAGATGGAGCAGTTGCAAGTTATTAGTGATTGGTTTGAGATGTGGTTAGGACAAGCAATTTTTTCCCAAACAATGCAGAAGAACTGCGTGTCATTTCTATGAAAGGAAGTCGTACAAAATGTATAAGGAAGTGGAAGAGGTTAGAAAAAAAATCTCTCCCAATTCCCAACACACACCACTCACACTATAAGAAACAAACGAGAAAGGTTGTGCCATGTGTCGGCCATACACTTATGGACCCACCGGGAGGTTTGGACAGTCCTACAATATTGGATTGTACATCAAAACATATCAGACATGGAGACTACGATGCAGGACGGTGTGGTCTACGTGGCGGATAAGGACTAGTCAAGGATTAGGAAACTACTCGTAGCAACTATAGTAGGACTTTCTGGTCGAATCCGACTAGTACTCTTGTACAACAACCGACCTGTAATCCTGCCCCCGGCAATATAAGGTGAGACAGGAACCCCCTCCAAACATCTCATCAATCAATACAATCCAACCAACACACAGGACGTGGGGTATTACGCGACATAAGTGGCCCGAACCTGTCTAAATCGTATGTTCGAGTTCACCTTCGAGTTCCTAGTCTTCGGCGAGCCACACGCACAAAACACTACCTCGAGTACCCCCTCGGTAGGTTGCCAGGTCAAAACACCGACAGTTGGCATGCCAGGTAGGGGCTCTCGCTAAAGATCCATTGGTGAACTCAATGGCTCCAGTCATCATCAAGCCCACCGTCAATTTCGAAGAAAATGCAACGTTCGTCTTCGACTCCTAGGTCTGCGTCATGGATGGCGTTGGGAACTTCCACCACCACATCACACCGGTCCTGGAGAAGAAGCACTACGACATCAACCGCCATCACCAAGCTTTGGAGGAATTTATTGAAAAATTCAACGAAATTTTCGACATCTTCCAAGGTCCTAGGGGCAAGTCCGAGTACAACTAGACTTCTCCCACTAGTCGAACTGGTTCCCACGATGGCGCCTGAGCCATCGTGCGAATTGGTCTACAACACAAGTCGGTTCTCGTTCGGACTTCGCAACGCGAGCATCGTCTACCAATCTTCCTTGTCCAGATCCCAATCCAACTAGAATTCGATCGAGGACTTCGACTACTACTCGGATCCGGATGAGGAGATTCCCTTATTGGGTCCGCAGCAAGACCTGGTAATCACATCTACTTTACAAGGCAGATTCATCTACTGGCCTGGCATGAAACCATCTACCCTTACCAGGGACGACGAGTCACACCTCGTTGCATACCTTGACAACCTCCCATACCAAGATGGAACACCTCTGTCTCCTCTCTACGAAGAAGATGGCCCTACGGAGATCATCACGTCAAGCTCGAGTAGTTCCTCCCCAGATTGAGAACTACTCGCCATTATCACTCCTCAAAGAGCCAATGATGATGGCGGAGAGCAACCAGAAAGAACTCCACGACGCGAGCGCATCCAGATGATGTGTCGGTGGATGAACTCTCTGCCAATGTTCAAGGAGAAGAGACACAAGATCAAAGGGCGCGCCGACAAGCAAGAAACACAAAGCGAGTAGAATGTCGATGCTACCTGGCAAATGACCTACCCATCATGAACCTGGATCAAGCGTTCGATGCAGTTACAACGTGTCAACATAACACTCCTCTTGCCACCGTTGTCGACCATACATCCTCGGACCCACCAGAAGATCCGTACGGACCCACTCAAGGGGACGTACTTGAGACGTATCAGGACATGAAGACTACACTACAGGGCAACGTAGACTACATGGAACTCCTGAAGGACTAGTCAGAATACAAGGAGACTACTCTGCCGAGTTAGAGTAGGACTTTGTAGTCGTATCCGACTAGTACTCTTATACCAAAGACTATCCTGTAACCCTGCTCCCCCAATATATAAGGGTGGCCAGGAACCCCCTCAAAACAAGTTCAATCCAATACAAGCATACAACACACAGGACGTAGGGTATTACGTGATCTAGCTGCCCGGACCTGTCTAAATCGTGTCCCTGCGTCACCATCGACTCCTTGATTTCGGCGACACCCACCAACCAAAACACTATCTCAGGTACTCCCTTGATAGGTTGTCGGGTTAAAACACCGACAGCTGGCACGCCAGGTAGGGCAAGTCGCCAAAATTCTCCGCGCGAGATCAATGGCTTCAGTCATCATTAAGTCTGCATTCGTTTTCGAAATGGGCGCAACGTTCATCTTTAGCTCTTGGCTCTGCATCATTGATGGCATTGGAGGCTTCCAACTCCGCATCATCGAAGAACCGGAGAAGAAGCATCTCGGCGGAAACTCTCATCGACATAAAGTGGAAGTTTCTGTTGAGAATTTCAAATTTTTCGATCTGAACAATACCGGGTTCAACCACAACTTGAACTTAACCACAACTCAAACTAGTCCGCGCGAGCACGCAATTCAACCATCGTGTGGACCAGATACAACTCCAAGCCGATTTCCGCTCGGACTCCGAAACACGGTCAGAGTTCATCAAAAAGCTCTATTCAAAGTAAAATCCGAATTACAGCCAACTAAGGACCATGACTGTGACTCGAACTCTTTTGAAGAACTCCCCTTATCAGGTTCCCAATAGGGCCTGGTAATCACATCAACACCGAAAGGCAGATTCATCTACTGGCCGGGCATGAAGCCATCCTTTCTTGCTCAAGACAACGAGTCACGCCTCGTCGCACACTTGGATATCCTCCCATATCAAAAGGCTACTCCACTCTCACCGATCCGTGAAGAAGGCGGCTCCACTGAAGTCATAACATCCAATTCTGGAAGCTACTCTCCGGATAGAGAACTCTTTGTTGTTATTTCACCAGCCGATGGAACAGGGACCAACGATCAACACCAAAGAACCCCTCGTCGGGAATGCCAAATCGAAGAAGTTTCCCAATATGAATTATCAGCTGATGCCCTGGAGGGTGAAACTAGCAGCCAGAGAACCCAAAGAAGAGCAAGAAACACTCAAAGAGCGGAACATCATCAACTTCTAGCTGCAAGACTTCCCATCGTAAACCTTGATAGAGCATTCAAAGCAGTACAAACACGAGAACACAACACGCCACTTGCCACTATTGCCTCTATTGACCTTATCGCCCGGTCAATGCCTCCAAACAAATACAGCGATCTCCTGTCATACTTGGCAGAACACGCATACAAACTCCTCGACAAGGAAACACCAATCACATCCGTGTCTCGCAACCCAAGTCACCATCACTACAAGAAACCTTGTAATCTGTGACGAACCAAATATGTCACAGATTGCTGAAAAACTGTCATAAAGCAGCGTCTATGACGATTTTAGATAACGTCATGTATTGAGCGTCACAGATTAACGCTGGTGATGTTTTCTTCGTTCCCTTCATTTTCATCACAGATGAGCACAATCTATGACGATTTTAAACTGTCACAAACCACCCTCAGGCCCGTGTAGCCCAGCCCAAGCCCAATGTTTTGTGACAAAAATAAATGTCATAGATGGTTGCCATGTGGCAGCCAACATGGATGGTGACGTGACGTGGCATTCACACTGACGTGGCAGATGACATGGCATTCACGCTAACTTGACAAATGATGTGGCATTCACGCTGACGTGGCAGATGACATGGCATTCACGCTGACGTGGACATTGACATGCCATTCACGATGACGTGGACGCTGATGTGGCATTCACTCAATTGGGCCATTTTTCAGCCCACATATGAAACCCACTAAACAGGCCAAAGCCCACCAAATGCAATTTCAGCCCATATATCACAATCATCATTTCAGCCCAGAATACATATAATATTATATCAACCAAAATAACAACAGTCAGCATGTCCAGGTTCCAGCAAATACATTCAGATAATTCAAAAACAGCAATACATTCATGTTTCTTTGCTTCCAGAAACAACAGTTAGCATGAACAATTAGCAAAAACCAATAGGACCAACATTTATCATGCACCAACAGCTAGCTTGGTCGATTTTGACCCAGAACAAGCTCAAGCTTGGCCTCCAACTCATCTTGCTTCTACCTAACAAACACTTTGACCTCAAAAACGCCACCATTTCCTGCTGCCCTACTCTTCCCCCGAGCTTTCCTGCAAGTGATACACGATAAGTTTAACATTCATTTTGTTTTCTTGGAAAATACCCACACCAAGATGTGCAACATTCCAATAGAAAGTCACTCTACCAGCAATTATCTTGTTAGCTTCACATTATATAGCAGGTTGCATAGAATATTTAACTCAGAAAAGCACTTTTAATACTTTGTCAAGAAGAACATCTGAAAGACTGCATATAATGCACCGAGTACTCTACAGACTGCAGCAGCTTATTACGGATGGATCATCGATTATTATATATGACAGCTCCATTAGGTCTGCATGTAATGTAATGCAACATATAGATGATAAGCTACAACTAACTAATCTTTCTCATTATCCAATTGTGGCGGAACCGTCCAACTTAAACTGGTTTAAATGCACCTAATTGCTGCCGACGCAGTAATTATTCGAAACGCATTTAAAACAGTATAAATCCGGTCGTCCGTCGAGTGTCCCTAGGACTCCTCGAAAAATCCACGTTGTGTTTCATAGCCATACATCAGGATAGTATCCGCGATGGGATAACATCAACACATATTACATTTTACACATATATAAAAGGTACGAATTATTACATAGATTGAAGCAAACTTAACAGTGCAATGTGAGACAGAGTTCTAAGATTTAAAACATAAACAGTTCAGGAGGAGACGAGCATTTAAAAACTTCTTCTGAAGGGTATTGTGAGACTCATAACAATACCCTAGGGCTTCGGGGCTTCCTTCTCAGTAGACTCCTGCGGTGCTTCTGAAAGATAGCCACAAGGGATAACCCTGAGTACGGGGTACTCAGTAAGTCTTACCCGACTAACCAATATAATAGCTTTCTTGGGAAGTGTATGCTAGCTTTTTGGTGTACTTGGCTAATACACTTTTGCCGAAAAGCTTACTACGAGTGATGCCTTAGTTTTATCTTTTATTTGAGTTAAGTTATTACCTAACCATTCTAGATGATGAGAAAGAGTAAATACAACAAATAAGGTAATTAAGCCATACATCACTTATTTATCAGAAGGGTATATCATTCAAGAATTTATACTACGATGCTCAACAGTGATCAAGTGCATTCATAACCGAGAATTGCGGCGATCTGGATCATAATACATCCTGCAGGAGAGTACCCTGATCACCAGCTATATACGACTGTACAGGTCATACATAACGACTTTTCGATTAGCAAATCCAATGATTGGGAATAAGACTACCCGGACCCAGGGACGCACCCCCACATGGGACCCCACGTCTGGCCCGATCACCATGTGAGTTTCAGGCTACGCCCCTGCCAATCTCTACCACGTCAAGCGCGGGTACGAAGTATTCCCGATCAAAGAGTTTACTAACCTACTAGGCTTTACTGGTCCCATACCCAGTAAGTGATCAGATGCTTATCACTTGATCAAAGGTTAAGACAACGAATCGGGTCTTAACCAAATTAATCTAGCAGACAGAACTACATCTCTAGCTTCTGTCCGCTTCTCAATTTCCAAGTCATCTTCCCATAAATAACATGTATGACTCAAAAAGTTTTCCCTAAGGTTGGTAAACAAGGTATTTAAGCAACTAAGCAATTCTAGACTTGGGTTATCTACTGAAGGTTTGAACAAGTGGCAAAGATGTCCTTAAAACAAGGTATGATCATGCACAAGAATAGGTTTCAAGCAACTCCTAGACTTAGTGCATACATATAGCAAATAACCGATAATTGGACACATGAAATAATAACTCCAAAATAGATGGGTATAAATGCACCGGGGCTTGCCTGGGATCAATAAAGGTTAGTTCTTCGGAAAACCTCTTTATTAAAAGAGGCACTTCACATTTCGCGAACGCTGTCCATCTCCAGCTGAATTCCATGAATTCCACTTCAGGAGTTGTGACGTCTACGATTCAGTATATGCAAGAGTTAGAGATGCAAACTTTTGAATACAAGACTATACAACTTTCCTTCATGATAAAGTTGCAAGCCAACAAGGACTATACAATTTATCATGATAAAGTTGCAAGCCAACACACAAAAACCCCAAAGATTAGCCCACAATTTATTTTCTTACCTATCCTTACTTAAGGCCTTTCTTTTAATTTTAGAAAAGGTTATAATTATTTTCTAACTTGAAAACCTAATTTCCTATGAGTTAAGAATAATTTGTGATTAAGAAAATGTTATTCCATATTTTATACATTTTATAAAGATTAAGTATTTATTTAATTACCTTAAAAGGAAGGCATTAAATAAATACCCAAATTTTTATTATTTTTCTAGGGTGTAAAAATTTTAATGCATAAAGGAAAATAAAACAAGCCTAACAAAATTGGTTTCACTAATTTTGGACACTCCTAGAAATTTCTGTGATTTAAATGGTGTAAACCGGATTTAATCTATTTATCTAATAAAAGAAAAAACCTAAGGTTTATTCAAAACCCCGGCTAAAACTTTTTTTACCCAGCCTTCTTCTACCCACCATCACTTCCACCTAGGGCCCGCAAACTGGTCTCTTTACAGGCAAAAAGGCCCACCCGGCCTCCTACTCTCCTCCCCTCTTCTTACTGACAAGCGGGGCCCACGGCTGGTACCTCTCCTTGGGCCGAAAAGTGGCCCGCCAGCTCTTAACCTTCCACGCATGGGCCTCCTTGCGGCAGCCCCTTTTTGGGCTGGCTCCCCCTTCTCTCCTCTTTCTTAACCACCGGCCGGCCCATCTTTCTTTTTCCTTTTTCTTTCTCCAACAATCGGCCTGCTAATCCGGCCCACGGCCTTCTTTTCACCCGCCGGCCCACCTTTTCTTTTCCACTCCCACCTGGGCCTCATGGCCCACTTCTTTCTTAAGCCGACAACTAGCCCATCAGCTCCCCTTCTCTTTTTACGTCGCGCGAGCCAGCTGGGCCGGCGCCTTTCCCTAGCCCAAGACGGGCAGCCGGCCCTTTTCCTCTTTGCTGCCCCCTCCTGCGGCTGTCGTGCGGGCCCCCTTGGTCAGGGGTTTCTTCCTCCCCTGGCCAAGAACAGAGGCGCACGCCGGCGGGAGGAAAAACGGGGCGGCCCGGCCAACGGCGGCTCGCCGGCGGTCGAGCGGGCCGGGGCGGCGGTGCCCAGGCCAGGCGCACCCGCGCCCAGCCGCAGCTCGCCGGGAGGCGGTCCGAGTTGGCCCCTCCATGGGCGGCTGTGGCTCGGCCAGCTACCGGCCATGGTGGCGCACGGAGGCGGCGCAAGCGGCTCCCATGACTCCCCCTTCAGCTCCCACACGCTCGCAGGACGCCCCTAGACCCGCCAACTTGAAAGAAATAGCCGGTTCAGAGGCTCACCGCGGGAATTTGGTGATGGCGGCCGGTGGACGGAAACGGCGGCGATTACTGGCTTGCCGACGGGGAGATGAACTCCGGTTGGGTTGAGGGCGTCATGGCGGGGCTATGGAAGCTGCTGACAGTGAAAACGTGAGGGGAGATGGCGGCGCGGTTGAGTTGGCCGGCGGCGGCACTGGTTGCTCAAGCTCGGCTCGCACGGCAGTAAAACCAAAGGCGGCGGTTAACTGGATGAAGGCGAGGCGATAGCGATGCAACTTTCACCGTGCATGACATCCAACTTGGCTCGTGGTAGGCGGCATGGCGTGAACGTGGCCGTCACACTGGCCGGCATGCGCGAGAGCCGGCGGCAGCACGGCACTGTCATCTCTTTTTCTTCTGTTCTTCTTTCTTCCTTCCAAAACGACCTGTTCATACCTCCATTGCTCAAGATATTCCATCACAACTCGTAGAACTCCTTTAAGTAAACTTGTAGAGTAATCCAAGTACTCCATTTGATAGATTGGCCTCCAACCGAAATAAACACCCTAAGATCGAGATTTTGAAGCTCAAAGTTTCTGTCAAAACTTCCTGTTAACTGAACCTTCACGATTCAGTTTCGGCAGTCCTCAATTGTGGTTATTTACCCTCCTTTGGACCCAATTTCAGTGGCCCAAACTTATGCCATATAGTCCAACCACTCACCATTTGTGTTCTACAACTAATAAGAATTCCATTTTGCACAAGAAACTATATAACTTTTACACCAGATTTTTCTGAAATTGGCTCCAAACATTGCTAACCAATGCTGTTTTCCAGACTTAGAATTATTTCAGCAAGGAGCCCGAAATCTGCTCGTTTGCTGACTTTTGGCTCCAATTTGAATTCAAACCTTCCACTTTCTCTGGACAACAACATTTCATTTACCTTCTCCATAGTCCATATTTCACTAATGTCCAAAAACATCTACTCACTTATAAGGAAAATTCTCCAGAAATTGGCTCCAAAGTCATGTACTCAACATCATTTTCAGACTTAGAATTTTCTCGCGTCTTCTCGGCTGAAATCAGCTCAACCTGCCATCTTTGGACTTCAGTATAAATGTGAATTCTCCACTTTCTCTGGCCCACAACATCTTACTCGGCTTGTCTGAAGACCATATTTCATTACTGTTCAGAAACGTTTGCCCCCTTACATGAAAATTTATGCAGAAACCCATTTCGAAGTTGGGTACTCGTTATGATTTCCAGATTCGCACAATTTCGGACGAAAAATAGTAGCTTTGTTGATTTCTTCTTCGATTATATTTCTGAGAGGTCTAGGACTTGAATTAGATCCCAAGGTTCACCCTTTTGAGTTCTAAATACTCTCAAGTCTCCATTTCATATCTTAGCCAAATCTATCCAAATTTGCAACTCCAATTTGCAAATTTTGCTCAATTTGACTTCGGCTCAAATTACCTTCCTCTAATCCAATTTCACCATTAACTTCTTAATGTTATTCTTAAGCTATCATTAACACGGGGTGTTACACCAATCCAGCATTACTGTCATGTGAGAAGTGGGACTTCAACTCAATCCAGCATTGGTAGTAATCAAGGTCTCAGCACGGGGAATCGAGAACCCATCTGCACACGCGAGGGATCAGCGAGGACTCGAACATGAACGCTAGTGTGCCACGCAGCCTGAATGGCTCCTCCTGGTTCTTGGCATCACCAGCTCGGCTGTCGTCGCCTCGTACGTCTTGGTGTCCGGTCCGTGTGGCGTCATGCAGCTGTGAAGACTAGCACCCCCGGGAAGGAAACCATCAACCTTGGCCTACACAATTTATACACCAGCATCGATCAGCGGCGATCGGACATGAGAATTATGTATGTTATTCCAATCAATTGAAGAGAGAGGCGAGAACGATATATGGTTAGTACTAGGCCTCTAGATTAGATGCACAACACACCCACAGGATCAAATCAGTCACCTGTGTTTATTGAAGGGTCACCATGATCAAATAGTATGGTGTTGAATGGGCAGAACCTACTCAAATCATACTAAAAAAAGGAACCAAAAGAAAGATCAGATAGGTCACTCGTTGCGCAAACCAAAATGACACATGCAGTTTATTTAACAAGTGATCAAGACTGCTACATACAACTGGGAACTACCTTGTATGGGACATAATTCCCATGCCATGCAACCACATTGAAGGGAGAAAAATCCTGCGGTTGACAAAGCTCACGACGATGCGGTTGAGGAGCGGGTGGCCGAGGTCCAGCGCCCGGCCGTCGCGCCATCCCGCGAGGGAACCCAAGGCAGGAGGCCGCCGCGACAGCCACCAGATCCGGCCGGCGCCGTGCCGGATCCGTGGCCACCTGGTCCCCGTCGACGCGAGGCGCATCGTCACGCCTAGCCGGTGCTAGCCGCCGCCGCTGCCATCGCCTCGGGGGAGCTCCCTCAGGCGGCACCAGCGGCCGCGCCCACCTAGATCCACCGAAGGAAGGGGAAGGGCTTCGCCGCCGCCCTCATCGCGAGCCACACGGGCTTTCGATGACCCGCTCGGGCAACGGTGCGGCGAGGGCTGTCGACTGGAGGGGCGGTGGTGGGGGCGTCGGCGCCCGCCCGAGTAGCCCACACGGCCGCGGGAGGAGGAGGGCGGGGGTGGCTAGCGAAGGGCAGAAGGGGGAGCTGCTCACTCGTGCTCGCACTTGCGGCGGAGGAAGGAAGGAATGGCCTAGGGTTGGCCGGGGCAGCGACGTGGAAGGGGTTTTGTTTCCCCAAAAATGACCCTCGGCCGTTGATCATGGATGGACGGTTGAGATTCGTCCCTGGGAAGACTTTTTTCCTTGAGTGGGCCGTATGAACAGTGATTTTTAAGCCTGTTTTTCACTTTTCTTTTCCAGCGAATTTACTTTTTTTCCTGGTGAAGTACTACACCCTTTGAAGTAACTTGCAAAATAATTATTTTATATACCTCTAATTATATTTTTATATGTAATAGACAACATCTAAGTTTTCATGTATGAGTTTCAAAATTTTTTTAATAGATTTAGTATTTTCTATCATTTAAATGAATTTCTATGTCCTTAACGAAAGTAATTCCAGATTGAACTTGTGTACCTCCAATAAGATTAAAAAAATGCACAAAAATTATATTTAAGCTTGTATGTTCAATTCTAGCCCATATATTTAAAATATATGATATGTTTAAATTTTTGTGTTAGGGATAATTCAAACTTATACTTGCAACCTTATTATAAAATAATCGTAATAATACGTAAAACTTCTTCGAAAATTCTAAAAATTGCAATAGAATAAATTTATTAACATATAAGCTTGACATAAAAGTTTCATAAGATTTTACAAAAATTGGAGTGTATGTTGTTTACAAAATGGATAGAACTCTCACATTGTTTCACACAACTCAAGTCAAACTTTGACATTTGAATACCTCGTAATATGTTCAAACCTGTATGCACCTCAAATTTGGACACAACCTTACCTTTACCCTATTGTTGACATTTGTGGATTTACATTGCCACTTGTTGTGCAAAAAAGTTATTTTTCTATTTTTAACTAACTAATTAATACACTCTTGTGAAGTAACTTGCAAAATAATTATTTTATATACCCCTAATTATATTTTTACATGTAATAGACAACATCTAAGTTGTCATGTAGGAGTTTCAAGAATTTTTTAACAGATTTAGTATTTTCTATCATTAAATGAATTTCTACGTGCTTATCGAAAGTAATTCCAAGTTGAACTATGTGTACCTCTAATAAGATTCAAAAAATACACAAAAATTATATTTAAGCTTATATGTTCAATTCTAACCCATATATTGAAAATAGATGATATGTTTAAATTTTTGTTATGGATAATTCAAACTTGTACTTTCCATTTTAGCTCTGCTCGCTTGGCCTGGGCCGGCTGCCGCAGCTGGGCCGTTTTAGCTCCGCTCGCTAGGCCTGGAAGCGGGGCCGCTGCTGCAGCTGGGCTGCGTGGCCTGGCACCTGGGTGACGTGGCGCGCGGCCAGGGGCCGGTGGCCGATAACGCGGCGCGCGGTCGGGTGCCGGTGGCCTGGCGCGGCTGGTGGCCGGGTGATGTGGCGGGCAAGCGGCCGGGTGACGTGGCATCCTTGCCAAAGGATTGCCACGGAAGCAATAGTGCAACAAATTGTGTTAAAAAGTATTAAGTACCAAAAATATAAAGCAAAGAACATGTAGCTCAGTGGTAAGTATGGTGGTTCCTAACTAGGAGGTTATGTGATCAAGTCTAGATTTTGCATGTTTTTCTCTCTTTTTCCCGATTTTTCCATTTTAGCTTCCCAGTTGTGCTATTTTTGCATCCTATTTTCTGAATTTTTTTCTCCTACTTGGGATCCCAGGTTCGAACCCATTCTTTGACCATTTTTTTGTTTTTCTCCTATTTTCGATTTCAAATATTATATTTGCTTTTCTATTTTCGTTTTCCCATTTTTTTAAATTCTTTTTGCCCCCTTTGGCATGAAAATTCTAAATTTATTAATCACGATGAATTTATTATAACATCACAGGTTTTGGACCGCTTCGTGATGAATTTGTTATAATGGCACAGATTTTGGGCTGCTTCGTGATGAATTTATTATAACGTCACAGGTTTTGGGTCGCTTCGTGACGAAATTGAAAAAACGTCACCGTATTACGGGCCTCATATCTACTCTGACAGATTTGTGAGATGAAATTGAAAATCGTCACAGATTGTGTACAGTTAGTGACGTTCTCTGAAATCGTCATAGAAAATTTGTCATAGATTAACAAGTTTTTTGTAGTGCATGATGATAGCAGAGACCATGCAAGACTCTCAAACCAACCACATGAAGAACCAAGACAACATAGGGGCGTACTCGAAGCTCTAAGATGAAACATAGATGCAGTCGAGGGTAGTCGTACAGCCTCCGCGGAAGGCCCATGTCACCGCAGAGCTAATTCGGAACCCTCGCACATCAGTGATCTTCGAGAAACATTAAATCACAACCGTGATGCTCGAGATATAATCAACAATCGCCGTCGTGAGCGTGAAGCTGAGGGTGATGACAATGACCACTTCCTCGCTTTCACAAGACGAATCATGCAGACTACTCTTCCAGAGAAACTCAAACCAATGGGCATCACTAAGTATGATGGAAAATAAGACCCAATTCAGTGGCTCCACTGCTATGCATTAGCAGCCCAAGCTGCAGGCGGAAGCGATGATACAAAGGTCATCCACATTCCCGTATGCATGGAACTAACGCCACTAACTTGGCTCGAATCTTTGAAGCCTAACTCCATCAATTCATGGTCTGATCTAAAGAAACCTTTTACAAGCAACTACGCGGGAGCTATGTAACGTCCTAGCAATAGAATTGACTTGGCTCAGATTAAACAGCAAAAGGATGAATCCCTACGGAGTTACCTACGCCGTTTTTTTGATAAAAAGGCTACAATTGTCGATATCTCAGAAGCAAATGTGATAGAATGTTTTCAAAATGACCTCTCGGATCGACGCATGTTCCAAGACTTTGGGAGACGTCGTCCAGCAGATGTCAAAGAACTCAAAATTATGGCTCAGTCATGGGCAAACGAAGAAGATAAGGAATGTGAAAGATTCGACTCACATTGCAATCGCGGACGTGACAACAATAACCAAGGTAACAACCAAGAACATCACAGAAACCACAACGGCGATCACCGAAACAACTACTTGGGCAATCAGAATCGCAAGCGCAAACCAGACAATATCGTTTCAGCAATGTCAAACTCAAGCAAGAAAGGACCAAACAAATGAAATGATTGCCCTTCATTCAGCGAACCACTCAAAAAACAATGTCCATGGCACCCACACAGCAAACACACTGCAATAGACTGTTACAGCCTTTGCAGAGTAATCCAAGAATTGCCAGAACCTCCCGCCAACAACAATAACAATAACAACAATAAGGACAAAGGCAAGGGCAAGATGGATGAAACTGAAGACGGCGAAGACAAGTTTCAGACAGCGTCTAAAACTGTTAACGTCATTTTTGGCGGAATTCCAGGCACTACCTCCAAGTGATCCAACAAATTAGTACTCAGAGAAATCATGGCTATCAAACCAGCCACCCCCACACCTCTCAAATGGGTTGAGGTACCCATTACCTTCAGCACAAAGGATCAATGGACCAACTTTTCAGAACCAGGGCGTTTCCCTCTGGTACTAGACCCAGTTGTCGCAGAGACTAACCAAAATACTCATCGACGGCGGCAGTGGACTCAACGTCATTTTCGCCAAAACTCTAAGCAAGATGGGCCTCGGCATCACTGAAATGCTTACCCCAATGGATTCTCCCTTTTATGGAATCGTCCCAGGCAACATAGCTATCCCACTAGGACAAGTTGTCTTACCTGTCACTTTCGCCACCAAAGAGCATTACCGCACAGAGTACATCAAGTTCGAGGTGGCTGACTTCAAGACTTCTTACCACACCATCATCGGAAGACCAGCCCTGGCCAAGTTCATGGCCATCCCACACTACGTGTACTTGCTACCGAAAATGCCGGGACCGAAAGGAGAACTATCTCTTCGTGGAGACCTGCGATGATCATATGAATGCGACATGGAAGCTGTTGAGATAGCCATGACTACTCAAGTTCCCAGCTCTATGCAACAAGTTTTCACCGCGTCAAAGAAGCTCACCCCGGCAGAACTCAAAATTCTAGAGAACAAGTCAGGAGCTACTAAAGTCAAGCTAGCAAACGACAAGGACTTCAAAGCTAATGACCTTGAGACTGGAGACTCATCCAAAACAGCCCTAATCGGAACAAGGCTAGACCCAAAATATGAAAGCGCGCTCGTCGGCTTCCTTCGGGCAAACCGAGACATTTTCGCATGGAAACCGGCCGACATGCCAGGTGTGCCCAGGGAACCGATCGAGCACTCACTCAACGTCGATCCTAAAGCCACTCCAAAAAGATAGCGACTACGAAGATTCGCTCAAGACAGAAGAGATGCAATCAAGAAAGAGCTAGCCAAATTACTCGCGACAGGATTCATAAAGGAAGTTTTTCACCCTGATTGGCTAGCCAACCCAGTTTTAGTACGAAAGAAGAACAACAACGAGTGGAGAATGTATGTCGACTACACAGACATCAACAAACATTGCCCCAAAGATCCCTTTGGACTTCCCAGAATCGACCAAGTAGTCGACTCCATGGCTGGATGTGCACTACTCTGTTTCCTCGATTGTTACTCGAGATATTACCAGATAGCACTCAAGGAAGAAGATCAAGCCAAGACCACGTTCATCACCCCTTTCGGAGCATTATGCTAGAAAACAATGTCCTTTTGGCTAAAGAACGCAGGTGCGAGTCATCAACGCACAATTCAAATGTGCTTTAAGAAATAACTACACCACAACGTAGAAGCCTACGTGGACGATGTAGTAGTCAAAACCAAAAACCCAGATGATCTGATCGTAGACTTAGAAGAAACTTTCACAAGCCTACGAGCATTCCGATGGAAACTCAATCCTACCAAATGTGTTTTCGGCATATCATTGGGGAAACTACTCAGGTTCATCATCAGCTCATGTACATCACTGCAACCACTCATGTTGTCAGCACAGCAATAGTAGTCAAAATGTCTGAGCTAGGCCACGTCTACAAAGTCCAGAGACAAGTATACTTTGTCAGCAAAGTACTCTCAGACTCCAAGACAAGGTACTAGCTGGTCCAGAAACTACTATATGCCATACTACCTACTTCGCGAAAATTGCGACACTACTTCCAAGAACATAGCATATCCATCATCACTGATTTCCCACTCGGCGAGATCCTCCACAATCGGGATGCCATGGGTAGAATCTCAAAATGGGCAGTAGAACTCGAAGCATTGTCCTTGAAATTTCAACCCACAACAGCAATCAAGTCCCAAGCTCTAGTCGATTTCATGGTTGAGTGGAGGGAAAACCAATTGCCTACACCGGTAGAACGCCCTGAACATTAGGTCATGTACTTTGATGGATCACTCAAGCTTGAAGGAGCCAGTGCAGGAGTACTCTTAATATCCCCAAAAGGTGAACAACTCAAGGTATGTTCTTCAAATCTTTTGGGAAGCATCAAATAACGAAGCCGAATACGAAACACTTCTACACGGTCTTCGCCTAGCAATCTGACTGGGTATCAAAAGATTACTAGTCTATGGTGATTCATTAGTAGTCATCAATCAAGTCAACGATGAGTCGGATCACAACAAGGAAAACATGGACGCATACTGCAAGGAAGTCCATAAACTAGAGAATAAATTCTCAGGCCTCGAATTCCACCATGTGGTCCACGACAACAACGTTTCTGCCAACGTTATATCCAAAATGGGTTCAACACGCGCAGAAGTTCCAGCAGGCATCTTTGTTCATGAACTTTGCAAGCCGTCCATAACAGAACAAATAAATCCAGCAACCACCAGTAAGGGTCCACCAAAACCTAACCGGGAAATCATGATGATCGAGGTCGACTGGAGGACTCCCTTTATTGACTACATTAAAGAGCACAAGCTACCTTCCGACAAGAAGCAGGTAGAACAAATCTCACAGCTAGGCAAAAGCTACATTTTAGTCGGAGATAAACTCTACAAAAGAGTAGCATCCTCGAGAGTACTCATGAAGTGCGTCACTCGCGAAGACGGCAAGGACATCTTGGAGGAAATACATAAAGGAATCTGCGGAAATCACGCATCCTCAAGAACAATAGTAGGCAAAACTTTCAGAGCAGGATTTTATTGGCCAACTGCGCTAGCAGATGCAGCAGAACTAGTCCGCAGATGTCAGGACTGCTAGTTTTTTGCCAAGCAACAACATGTCCCTGCCTACAAACTCATCACCATACCTCCAACATGGCCTTTCGCATGCTAGGGGCTCGACATGATTGGTCCATTCCCAACAACCCCAGGAGGATTCAATCGAGTACTTGTCGCCATTGATAAGTTCACCAAATGGATCGAGGTGAAACCAGTCACCTGCTCCAAGGCTGACAGGGTTCTCGACTTCCTGGATGAAATAGTTCATCGCTACGGTTTTCCAAACAAGGTTATCACAGACCTGGGCTCAAATTTCAACAATCAAGAGTTCTGGGAGTACTGCGAGAATAGCGAAATCGATGTTCGCTATGTTTCCGTCTCTCACCCAAGAGCCAACGGCCAGGTTGAGCATGCCAATGGCATGTTACTTGAAGCTCTCAAGAAAAGTCTGCACGATATTGGCAACACCAAAGGAGGCAAGTGGCTCAAAGAACTACCCAACGTTCTCTGGGGGCTACGTACTCAACCGTGCAAGCCTACTGGACAGTCACCTTACTTCCTTATCTATGGGTCATAAGCCATACTCCCTGCTGATGTCATGTGGAGATCCCCTGCGGTCGAGCAATACGATGAAGGGGCAGCAGAGGAAACAAGGCACTTAGACCTCGACAACTTGGAAGAATCATGTTGTGCAACACTCGTACAATCAGCAAGATACCTTGAAGGACTACGCCGTTACCACGATCGCAACGTCAAATAACGTTCTTTCAGCATTGGTGACATGGTTCTCAAGCGCATTCAAGACACAACGGGGCTACACAAACTCAACTCACCATAGGAAGGGCCTTACATTGTGTCCAAAGTCACAGGACCAGGATCATACAGGCTACAACAACTCTCCGGCGAAGAAGTCGCAAACTCCTGGAACATTGAGCACCTATGTCACTACTACCCATAGTCAGCAGACTAAGCGGCATTGTGGCCACCAGCCTCAATCTTTCATTTTTGATTAATAAATTTCCTATCGGCAACCACCGACTACTCGTCTTTACCTACATCTAGCGGCTCGCAAAGGCAGGTAAGCTGCAACTTTGGCAATTCAGCTCTATGAGCCTCTACTCTCTGATTTCAACTTGTTTTCAACAAGTCTAGTGGCTCGCAAAGGCGGGTCAGCTGCAACTCGAGCTACTCAGCTCTACGAGCCTCTGCGCTCTGACATCGACTTGTTTTCAACAAGTCTAGCGGCTCGCAAAGGCGGGTTAGCTGCAACTTGAGCTATTCAGCTCTATGAGCCTCTGCGCTTTGATTTTGACTTGTTTCAACAAGTCTAGCAGCTCGCAAAGGTGGATCAGCTGCAACTTAAGCTATTCAGCTCAATGAGCCTTTGCGCTCTGACTTCAACTTGTTTCAACAGATCTAGCAATTCGCAAAGGTGAGACAGCTGCATCTTGAGTTATTTAGCTCCATGAGCCCTAGTGCTCTGCTTTTGACTTATCAACACACGTCTATATAAGTTCCCTACAACTCATACAATGGTTTACAGCTGCAATTTGAGCTATTTCTTAGCTAACAAGTCTGCACGAACTACTCAGTTCCACCGGCATTAATTTGTCACAACAGACAGATAAAAGAGTACACAAAGCTACTCATCTCATTTCTTACATGCAATTTTCGTATTAACGAAATTTTGCAGGATTACAAAGATAACTTCAAGAAGTTGGAGTGTTCTAATTGTGCACATCCATTGATCTAATATAATAACCTTTGCCAATGACACAAATGATGCACACGAAGGAAGCACTCCTCGAGACGGAAAAAAGCATAGCAATTCAAGAACAACTATGTGGATTTCTTCTGAATGAGGTAGTAAATCCAGCAGGGGATTTCCATAATGATGGATCAAATAAGCATCACCGTCAGGACTCGGGTTCAGAATAGTTGATCCAAATGTTGAACTTGAAAAGTTAATGGAATTCAATGTAATATTTGATGTACGTGTATGCCCAAGATGTCTATATATAAATAGTACACGTAATATTATATATCAAATACAACTTACTTTATATATACTACCGTATTAGAAATAGTATATAGGAAACAATTATGAAATACTAATACAGAGTAAAGAAACAGAAAAGAAAAGGAAAAGAAAAAAAAACCTTAGTACCGGTTGGTAATACCAACCGGTATTAAATTGGCCTCGGCCACGCGCGACGTGGCAGCCAATTTAGTACCGGTTGGGTAGATCAACCGGTACTAAAGGCCCCTTTAGTACCGATTATTTAACCTAGTTATAAAGAACCTTTTTAGAACCCCTTTAGTACCGATATAGTAGTACCGGTTGCACAACCGGTACTATGAGGGGTTTGAAACCGGTACTGAAGACCTATTAGTGGGCAAAATTAGAGTTGATGGGACCACGGCCGATCGAAGGAAGATGGAAGAGAGAAAGAGACTAATGTCATATGAGCACAATGTAACCGTGTGACGAAGATAAGGAAAATATTGTTCGCCAGACTCAACCATGCCCCACTAATATACCACGTACTAGCAAAACCACCTTAAAAATTAACCACCCCATTGATTAGAAGGTTTTCAATCATTTAAGAGGTAAGATACCAAATTTTTTAAATGAAAGGTAAAATAAATCAATAGATGGAGGCGTAAGTAGATTTTTTTCCCCTTCCTTGCAAGGTTGAAGTGGATGTTGGCCATCAATGTTTCCGTCCATACATTGTTAGTCGTTCCTACCAATTTGTAATGTATTAGTTCCATCACAAGAAACAACGTCAGAGGATAAATTAATCTAGTGATATATGAGAAATAGTTTAATCCTAGCAAAGCTTATACGAGAAATAGTGCTATATAACAGATGATCGGCGCACTATCCCATGTACGGCTGGTTTTTATCTTCAGACTAGCAACCAAACATGACCTTCGTCTCTACAACCAAACATCACACGTAGCAGGAGCGCCGATGACAGTTTCTTCCTCTAATATCGCGTAAGCCAAGCCCTTGACCACGCTTAGCTACAACACTAGAATACTCACCTTTACCGATCTAGGCATGCATTATTACAAAACAGGCTTGCCTAGTTCATGTGCAGAGTTTATGAGGCCACATACTGCGCCAGGCCAACTTTCTTTTGAAATTGTTCCAGCGCACAGACGACAAAGAAAACGGAACGTTGGCCTCATCAGGATACCACACGAATCAACAGCTGAGCCATCGCTCGTTCACATAGATTTGTCAAACCAAATCGTTAGCGCCTCCTCTGGTAAATGTAAGACACAAGTTACAACATGTGGTTGTTTGCCCAGGATCATAATGGTGTCAAGCTTTCCAAGTGAAACCCAGAAGCAGTAGCACATTTGCTACACAACCCAACCTACTATTTTCAGAATCTCATGCCAGTCCAGAGTATGCTTAGCAAACTTTAAGTTACAGCTGCTGAAGCTCAGCTTGTTCGGTTTCAAAATTCCATGACACTAGTGATCTGCCATCCAAAAATGTAGGTACCTGAGCTGACTTGAAAGAAAACTTCACCAACATGTCCTAGTAGTCACCACACTGAATCGTATGAAAGGAAGAAATGTCAAGCAAACATTCCAGTGAATCAGACAAATAGAGGTTTGCAAACGTATAGTACAACTGGTGCAAAAAGTTCCAATAACCAGCTCTTCACCTTGAGCAAGAATTTTATTAGGATACTGAGTCTTCCCATTAAAAAAACAGGTTTGCAGTGTCAAACATCCAAAATAAATTAGTTTGATGATATTCAAAATCCTAGTGTTCCCTTGCATCAGGAAGATTCTATTCAGGTGAACGCATTAAGACTTATGAATTGAATTCTACGATTTGGTTACCCTAAAAAGCATAGTCACTGTCACACGATAACCGCAACAACAAACATCACCCAACAAATTGAGACTACAAAGTGCAAACCAGTAATAAGAGGTTCAGCTATAAAATGTCCATATTTAATAAAGTTTTATGGGACCAGCATAACTAATCCTATTCTCACTTCTGAAAGTCAAAGGGAAAAGGAATGTCCATTCCAAATCAACTTCAAAGATATGCACATTGCAACTTCAGAAATTTCCTAGATTCTTGACGATTTCATCTATGTTTTGACTGACTCAAAAGATATGCACATTGCCATCACTGTGCAAGTATTGAGCTTGCGAATTTTGTTAACCTTTTTCTTTCAGAAAAGGAATGGCAAGTTTGGAACTGTGGTAGGAACAGTTAATCCTATAGCCACACAAGACATGAACAGGTTATTTTTGTATTCTAACTGGAGTTACTTACTCATTCTAAGGATTTATGAATCATAGTCCAAGAAGAAAAGGAACCAATAATCTTCATATAGAACACATATTTTAAGTTTTGTATCAATATTGCTATCTCTCGAAAATTCAAAAGTGCAGACATAACTATATCTAGAAAAAAGGTCTATGTTATTCAATTTTGCGAACATGAAAATATGTATTATTTCAGGCCTGGAAATCACAAATTCACAATAACACAAAAAGAAAATTGCAGATTCAGAACAAGATCATTTCTTGATCTTTTTGTTCGTACCTAACAAGAAGTTTGATAGATTGTGTGGTCATACTGCCATGTTTTTTAAGGCTATGGCTATCCGATACTACACACTAAAAATGTTCAGCTGCAAGAATCCAACAGATATACTTGAACGATGTATATGCAACAAACCAATCGAGGCACCATATAGCGAAAACAACTAACTGAACATTTCACTGAGCTCAATTGACACCGACTAATTATCTGATGAAGCTCAGTCAAAGCGACAATCTGGAGACGAGAAGTAGGGGAAGATGAAGCGCCCGTACTCCAGGCCGTCATCCGTCGCGAGGCGGTCCAGCTTCCCTGTGTCAAGATGGTACGAGAAGCACCCATATCCAAATGTCCAGCTTCCCTGTGTCAAGATGGTACGAGAAGCAACCATATCCAAATGTCCGGATGAACACCCTCCCAGCGCGCCCTGGGTCGACTCCACCAAGGAAGATGATGAATTCCCGGCTCAGCGGGTACTCGGGGAGTTCCGGCACGGAGTCGAAGACCTTGCTGAGGCACGTCTCCCTCTCCAGCACCCACCCGTCGGCGCTGCCCGTCCGCCGCACACAAAGCCTCAGCTTTTGTTCCGCCAGTGCGGCGACACAGAGGCGCCCATCATCCGGCATCTCCCCAAAGCGGTAATGGGCGAGCTCCCAGATCAAGGCCGGCGGCCGCACGAGCGAGAATTTCATGGTGACCGTGTCCAGCACCAGCGCACGGTCGTCGCGGCGGATGTGCCAGTAGAGACCGTCGGCGGCGTGCACGCAGCGTTCCTCCAGCAATATGGGGTCGAAATCGATCGCGACGTCCCGGGACGGCGGCAGGGCGGTCCAGCACCAGGCGCCGTCGCGGTAGGACGCGAGCCAGGCGCGCGGGCGGTCGCCGTGCACGGTGAGGCAGACGGCGTCGAACTCGAACCGGCGCCCGGCGCGGGAGAGGAGCGCGGCGCCGACGAACTCGCGCCCCCTGATCGGCGGCGAGGGGAAGAGCGCGTGGCGGCGGGAGACGGTGTCGCAGACGAGGAAGTCTGGGAGGAAAGGCCCGTTGCCCCGGAGGAGGACGAGGCCGTGGCGGGAGTCGAAGAGGTCGAATTCGGAGGCGGCGGCGTCGGCGGGGAGGAAGCCGAGGGAGAGGCTCGGCGAGGAGGCCGTGAGGGGCTGGAACTGGACGGGCAGGGGCGGGAGTCGGACACGGCGTCGGCGAGGCTCTTCGTCGGTTCGGGCTGGTGGAAGTAACCGAGGAGGGAAGGGGAGGCGGCGGAGGAGGTGCTGAGGAAGCGGCGCGAAATGTGGCGGAAGGCGATGGCGGCGGCGGCGGCGGCGCGGTGGATGGCCATCGTCGAGGTGGAATTGGGGTTTTGGTGCTTGCTCTCTCTGCTTTGCTTGCCACTGCGCAAGCAGCCAAGCAGCAAAAGAGAAGGGGAATGGGAGTGGGTGGGGGCAGCTGGCTGCAGTTCTTCAGGGCTTTAACGACATGTCAGTGACCCAAGGCCATTTCCAGCTGCAGTTCTTCAGGGCTTTAACGACATGTCAGTGACCCCAAGGCCATTTTTTGCATTTAATGCGGGGACGGATTTGAACACCGTTCTGCTCTCCGCCGTCAACACGCCATCTTTCTCGCCGCAGACGAGGAGGCATGTCTTCAATTGGACATGTACTCCTACGAAGGATTGCTCCAATACTAGTTTTGCTAGGTTTTGCTATGTATAATACTAGTGGGCCTGTTCGTTTCAGCTTATTCAACCGGCTTATCAGCCACCAAACAGTGTTTTTCTCTCACAACAAATCAGCCGTTTCAGCTTAGCTGAAGCGAACAGGCCCAGCGACTACAACTGCACAGTAAACATTAGCCCTGATGCCCAAAATGGCACCTGTTTCTGACTGAAATAAGTATCGTATGTAAATCACCCCTTGTCAATAGCCTTAAATATGTAAGTATTTGAAATAAGTATGTAAATCACCCCTTGTCAATAGCCTTACAGAACTCCTTATAGAACTTTTAACGTCGAGAGCACATTGCATCAAGATTAAATTCATTGCAATTCAGTTGCCACAATCTCAATTCAGTGCAATTACCGCTGTCTATATTTTCAAGACCGGCAAATGCAGTCCCACTGCCAAATTTGAAGCGTTAACAGATTCCATGGTACATTTATGAGGTTGTGAAGCTGTCTTAACTTGAAATGGAAGGACTGGAGTTTACTTCAATTAATATGCAGTCCTGGGTTGCTATGAAATAGGTACCCAAAAGAATATAAATGTTGTTTCCAACTTTCCATGGCCCATTTGATTTGTGCATGCTGTTCACGTAGTAATTCCCAACTGGCACTATCCAAAGCGTCGTGGGATTGTGAATTTGTGATAATATAGTCAGAACTCCCTGCCACTGCGATTGCCTTGGCCGAGAAATTATTTCTGCAATAACTCAACGAGATCATACACGCTATTTGTGTAGAGATCCGGATAGATGTTATTCGAAGCGTCCTGCAGTTCTGGTAAGGAAGTACAACCTGCAATTGCAATCCCAGACATGAGACATTGAACATGTGAAAGCGATTGTGGGACAAATATCAAATAAGAGCAGGAGCTTCTGACCAGACAAAACAAGGAGGGTCTTGCAACCAGTACTCTGGCCAAATAGTATGTCGGTGTCCAGTCTATCACCCACCATGCACATCCTTGATGTTTCCAGACTGAAGCTGCAGCAGTTGAAACAGCAGGGATTTCATCACTGTCCCCATCATCACTTTAATAGGCTTCCCTTTTTTCCCCACTCAGAGAAAGAATAAAAACATGCTCTTTTGATGGCAAATAAATGGTATGTTTCTCATATTACACTTCACACACCTTTTCAAAAGGAAGTCCATCAAAAAGGTTGAAGGTTTTCCAACAACAATGGGCTCTTTCTGTACTGAACAACTTACTGCAGCAACCATAGTTCCAGCTCCTATGAAGGTAAGTAATTGCAAATTATACTGTGATACAGATAGAAACTTCAAAATTTTCAATAAATTTCTCAATAACAATACCTGGCCATTCTTGGGCAGATGTCATATGTCCAGTTGGATCACGATTGGTCGCAATGAAAAGGCAGCCTGGATTCTCACTGATACATATTCTTGCATACCTACAAGAACATTACTATGACTTGATCATCGCAAAACTCATGATATAAAAGATAAATAGCGTAGATGGACAGAAGTCAGAACTAAGTTGAATGTTGATGAAAAGATGCTCTGAAATATATAGGTATGTCTCCGTCCTAAAAAGAGTGTCATTCTAGCTTTGTCCTAAATCAAACTACCTTAAGGTTATAAGACAAACAAGGCTCCTTGACAAACAATTAAAAACTGGAACTGTGTTGAGTTATAAGACATAAAATAAGGTGGACAAAAGGTTTCATCTTTATAGTTGCTTGGTTGAATTATCTGAAATTAGAAGCTTCTGAATTTCAGATCCAAGTTAAATGCTAAACAGAAACAAAAATATAAATGCTGAGGAATCAATGAAATTTATTGGACTGGCTCAAAGAAGATATAAGCTACTTGAGGAAACAAGAAAAGGAACATGGACTATGCTAGAATAATGTGATAAAGGAAGCCCGAACTTTCAATTTCCTAGACAAGGGTGGGGTATCCAACATACAGAAAAAAAAGACATAGGGAAAAGAAAGATCAATTGTCCTAATGGAACTAAGTGTAGTTTATCTCATTTCCAATTTCCAGAAATGAGATGGAACTGTAAATTTATATCCTACGAAGGGAACATCAGGTTTGATTCAATTTAAAATATTACACAGGCAGATCTATCAAGACTTGCATTGAAATCTAAAAATAAAAAAGACCCATGAGTATGAAAAAAGTAAAGTGTTGATTGATCAGCGTGCAGAGCAACAAAGATAAGATTATAGACACCACGGTTAGAGCAGTAACTGCATTTTGTAATAATTGAAGTACTGATCAAGTCCAACAACAACAGCTCCAACCTGGAAATGAAATTTCATTTAGATCAGAGCTCAGTAGTAGTTGTATGTGACTTAAAAGATGGTTCAAAAATCAGATACATAGGTTTGACATTACACTTTTGTCATGTTCAAAGTAGAAGTCTGCCTCCAACTTTATGTTTTTCTTGCCATCCTCCTGCAGGAAAAATTAGTAGTTGAAAAAGAAGGAAAAACAGAGGTAACTTGTATCTGAAGAATATTTATGTTTTAAAGCCCTCAGCAAGTATCACAGCAAAATATCTTTCGACTATTCAAATGTGGCTCAAGCCATTTTATAACATGTTTGTCCAACTGTAGCTATTGTAATATCAATTATATGCCATTACTTCTGCCCTATTTTGTTTCAAAATAGTGCAGCAGACACATAAAAGATGGCTACTGCATTCATCATAGACAACCATAGCAAAGTAGCATGTAATGCCTTGAAGTGACCAATAATCCAGGAGATATCCCATACAATAATCCACTATGTTTCTATTGTTTTTTCTTAGTATGATTTTGCAAAATACAGAATTTGCGAATGTCATTGTGTCGAAAAGGTACAAATGAAACAAGTCATTAGCATGGGAGAATCATTAGAACTATATCACACTAGTTTTAATGCCATATCATCTTCAGATTTTAGTAAAGGAACTCTAAGAAAAAGAAACAAATAGGAGTTCCGTAAATTATTGAATAACTAGCATTGTTTCCATCTCCTAAAAAACCATTGTTTTGATGTATAAAGATAGAAAACGTTTGTTATTTGTTAAACTAAAGCACACGTAATTAGAAGGTGGCGCAAAAGTGAACAAAGGATAACAATTAAGTCTTACCGGACCACCAAAACATTCAAAACCAGCTAACTTGAGCTCTTCCAAAATTCCGTCTTCTCCAACAACATAAACCTAAATAAAAGAAGAAGTTCAATCTTTGTTCTCAAGCACATTAACATAAACTATATAGAAAAGTCTGTTAAATGGTGACACAAAGGCAGCAAAATACTGTGGAAGGAGATGAGCTAAAAGGTCCTACCAAAACTCAATCAGCATCATTAATTATGTCCCAAAAAAATTATCTCTGCCTTAGTATTTTTGAATAAATCATAAAAAAATCAATGTCTAATCTTGTGAAGATATGCCAGAAAAACCAGTTAAGCCAATCAGCAGAGAGACCAGCCACCAGAAAACAGCTGGATGTAAAACCTGATATATTGAGGAAACAGTGAGTCAAAACTATGGTGCAGTATTGATTGACTCAAATAAGTGTCATTTGGTTTGTCTTCTAGCACAAAATTGCAACCACATGGTCTCCACATAGCTTTTTCAATCTTATGGCAAATCCTTACTCATTAGTTTAAGGCGCCCAATCTTCTTGTAAGCGTGTAGGCTGTCATGTTAGTAAGTTCCTCATGTACGCATATGTTAGTGTCTTAATTTATTCCCTGTTGATGATGATTTTAGTAACTATCATATGCTAAAGAAATTATAAAATGTTAACATAAACAAAAGGAAAGGACATTAAATAATCCATGGTACCTTCTTTTCTGGAGGAAAATTATTTAACTTTAAGAACATGGCTGCCGCAAATGATGATGTAAAAATCTCTTCCTACAAAGAAGATAACAAATAGTTACAGCAGAACAACTATCATCAGAAGAGTTATCATATCAAAAGCTACCTCAGTAACTTCAAGTCCCAGTGATCTGAATTTCTTTGAGTACTGCCTTCTTGACTTTCTAGAGTTGTTTGTTACAAAAACTAATTTCTTTCCCTGCACCAAGAAAACAAGTATCATTACTTAATCAGTAAGTTTCATAATCTTTATATACCTTTTTATAAATTAAGCTACAGAGTACTAGAGCAATGCCCTAAATAATGGCAATGAAGATTACAAATCGGTTGATAAAGTGCTGCTCCTCAACTAGCATGCCATAATTCACAGAGAGAAAAGATATAAGCCTGTTATGCTTATTTGTTATTTCAGATAGGAGTTCCGTACAGAGAGAGAAGATGAAAGCCTGTCTGTTCACTTAATCAAACCAGAATAATTTTAAAGCAACATGTTATAATTGTGTCAACACTTGACATTTGATTATGGTATTTGATGCCTGGTGGCTCTACTTACGGCCTGCCTATTTCAGCTTAAATAGCTGCAGCTTTGGAAAATCAATTTTGGAGAATCAGATTCTTCAAAGCCACAATACAGAATCAGCTTTTTAAAAAGCGTCAACAAAAATAAAAAAAAGCCCTTAATTATGTACTTTTGTTGTTCGTTTAACATTTTCTGTCTTGACATTTGAAATATTGAAACATGAATTCGCTTGTGTAGAATATTGTCTTCCCGCAATGGATGTTACTAAAAGCTCCCTTCTCTAGGCCAATAAGCTGGTCAATGGGACTTCAATAAGTACATCTCGAGATAAATCTTGTAAATCATGCAGGAAGAATAGATAAAAATTAAGTCTAAAAATGAGAAGACTATAATAAGCACAGTTTAAACTTGCTCTAGCAAATTGCACAGGGAAAAAGTTAAACAAGGAAAAATAACTGAGAATTTTTCAGCAATCTGACTATAATTGGCCATCTCTACAGACAAACGGGTACATGCATGATTAGAAAGAGATTATTTAGCATTAACACAAGCTGTAATTCACATTTGTTTCAACAAAAGCTTGATGTGATCCGAGTACTGATACACTTGCTAATCAATACGAAGCACGACTGTGACTCTATTTTACACTTACTTCAACTTAACCACAAAATAAGGAAACGAGTTCGATACTTAGCCATTACAGTTTAAAAATTAGTAACAAAGCGATGCTCTCGAATGCCGCGTACCATTTTCCGCAGCAGCTCCATCGTCTCGGGGACCCCTTCAATGAGCTTATCCCCCTTCCAAATGACACCTAAAGACACCAATTCAAATGAGCAGCAAGAATCAACGGTCAGAACGAAACATGGAGAAAAATCTCAATGGAAAAATCCCAAAAAATAAGGGGGGCAATGGGTGGAAGGTAACGAATCGGAGACCATCGCAATCGAAGAGGAAGGCGTCGACGGAATCGACGAGGGATCGAGCGGCGTCGGCGGTGAGGAGGCCGCAGGGAGGGGTCGGGAGCCCGTTGACCATGGCGGCTTCTTCCTTCTCCGCGGCTGCTCTCTTCTCCGCTGGTTTTGGGATTGGATGCGAAAATGCGAATATTTCATTCCCCTGCCGCCTCCAGTATGTGAAGGCGGATGACCGTTTTGCCCTTGTCTGCCCTGGGAGGCTGGGACACTTTGGCCTCCCAAATTGGGAGCGGCAAAGTTTGCGCAATGCGCAAACTGTAGTAATTCGTTTGTATTTGTAAATTATTGTTCAAATATTGACTAATTAGACTCAAAAGATTCGTCTCGCAAAGTACAATAAAACTGTGCAATTAGTTTTTAATTTCGTCTACATTTAGTACTTCATGCATGTACCGCAAGTTTGATATGATGGGAAATCTTCTTTTTACATAGTGTCAAAGTTGGAAAAAAGGGAACTAAACCAGGCCTTTTCCGTGATGAGCGTGACTGCATGAGCCGAAGAAGATCAAGGGCAAGCCATTTTGATGATTTCGCAAAGTACCGGCTCATTTTGACGATTTTTTACTGGTATTGACATAAACCACGTGGCGAAAAATAGAAAGAAAATTGAATCCCAGTAAACTACAGCAGTGTTTAGATATAAGGTGCTAAACTATAGCAGTGTCATATCGAATGTTCGGATACTAATTAGGAGGAGTAAACATGAGCTAATTATAAAACTAATTGCAGAACACTGTGCTAATTCACGAGATGAATCTATTAAGCCTAATTAATCCATTATTAGCAAATGGTTACTGTAGCACTACATTATCAAATCATGGACTAATTAAGCTTAATAGATTCGTCTCGCGAATTAGACTCCAATTGTGCAATTAGTTTTGTAATTAGCTTATGTTTAATACTCTTAATTAGTATTCAAACATTCGATGTGACAGGTGCTAAACTTTGTGGGGTTGTATCCTAACAGACTTAATACGAATCTCACCTACCACGTGCATGTGTGTTCCAGGCGTTTCAGCACAAGCAAAATTTATGATATAAGCATTGCTTAAGAGATGAAAAAAGTTCATATAAAGAAAACTCATGGATACTATTTTCAAGTCATAATGTGCATGATAATCTAGTGCAATGAGAGCGTACTGAACACAAAAACGAAATTATACATTATTGAAAGTTGTTGAATTAAGTGTTATTACTGATAGAACTCTTAAAAAAACAAAACTCTCTAGAATCAGCCTTATCATCCTTGCTCGATAACATTTAGCCTTTAAGGTGTATTACTATGTTATTATATTATGATGAAAAGCCTTTGAGTCAAATCTACAAAATATTTTTAGAATATTTCCAATCTAAATATTCTAAAAGGATATTAATAGTAAAAATTCAATTTAAATTGAAATTTTACTATTAATATCCTTTTTAGAATATTTGGATTGCAAATATTATAAGGACAAGTTGAACATGGTATTTCTTAAATACCTAATGTGTGCCAGGATTAGAGTTAATACCTAATGTGTGCCGGGATTAGAGTTAGGATGCCACGAGGAGCAAGTAGATGTGGGAGTAGAGTCTAGAGTACTCTTCCTTCCAAATTATAATACTTCCTCCATTATAAATTATAGACCATTTTAGCATTTTTAGATTCTTAGATTTTTTAATGCACTTAGATATACCTTATGTCTAGATGCAAAATAATATTTATAAATCTAGAAAAGCCAAAACGACCTATAGTTTGAGATAGGGGAGTAGTATTATTTTAAGGAGTGAAGTTCAAGGTCCAATAACTTATATTAGAATCATAACCAAATATATTTTCGTAGTGTATTTATTGGATATTAAAAAATATGGTCAAAATTAAAGACAATTTGACTTAGAACGAATCTAAAGTTAACTATATTTTCAATTACTGTTTACTCTGTTTCAAATTGGAACTCATTTCGATATTTCTAAATTTATAGCTTTTAACATAATATATATATATATGGATACATAGCAAAACTTATGAACTTAGAATTGCCAAAACGACCTACAATTTGATACGGAGAAATACTCTCTCCGTTCCAAAATTGTAGGTCATTTTTGACTTTTCTAGGTTCATAGATATTATTATGCGCATAATAATATCTATGAACCTAGAAAAGCCAAAACGACCTATAATTTGGAGCTGAGGGAGTATATGACATCATTAATTTTTTTCATTCATTTGACTATTCATCTTTTCTACAAATATTTACGCAACTAAATAAATACACAAGTTAAGTTTACTGCAGATGTAATGCTTATTTCACTCTACCGTACTAATTGGTTAAATAAATATTGTTGTTCAAAATTTGAGTAAAAAAGTAGACGGTGCCATATATTTAAAAATGGAACTAGTAAGACTTTATTATGGGAAGAATGGGCTTGAACATGGCTCAAGGAACAATGAGTAAAGTGAAAAAAAATCATAACATGCACTTCGACAAAGTTGACACTTTGCCATAAAATGGTACCCATACATGCAATCTCAGTCCAAATAATCAACTCACATGCTTAAAACTTGCTAAAAAAGATCAGCATTTGCTTAATAGGAGGTGTAGCTCAATAAAATTTCTGAAATCTATTTCCTGTGTCGCTCCGTTAGGATGGATTCGGATCGGATATGGGTGGGTTCGAATTCCACAATCTGAAAACTGGGTGGGTTCGGTTCGGTCTTCAAATTGGATCTGGAACAACTGCGCGAGTTTTTCGAAAAACACGGTAACCGAGTTCTTGAGACCAAAAAGGGTGTGGGGAGGGAGCCAATCTTCCGGGGCGTAGTGTCGCCTCAAAGAGATTGATGCACTCAGCAATGATGTTGATGATGCGATCTAGGACCGCGATTCGATCGGAGGGCGTGGGTGGGCGGGTTCCTGTGAGGATGTGCGGGATCCTCTCTGAGAGAGAGATCGTCAACCCGCTGGGCAAGCGGCGTGACAGATGCTGAGCTGGCGGCGGACGCCAAGTCGGTGAAAGAGGCGACGGAGTCGGAATCCACCGGCATGCTCCCGAAGCGGATCTGGATCGGATTGGCAAGGAAGTCCTTCATGCTCTTGGGGAAGATGACGTCAGGGCGGGATGCCATCGAGCTCACTGGGGAGGATCTCACGATCACCCTAATTGGCACGCCAACTATCGGATTTAGTGACTGGCTGAAATGAACCAAATTTTTCATTTCTGAGAATCCGACTCCCTGCACCCTTGTGATAGTCCTTGGATCAATAGCTATCACGTACAGAACTCATTTCAGCATAATATCATTTCCAGACAATGAAATCAGAGTACAATATTCAATATTTACATCCGAGACAACTCGGAATACAGATATGATACATGCGCCTTGGGCTAAATGACAAGTAGAAATCCTGCATAGCGATAGCTAGGGCTTCAAGTCTTCATCTTTGTTCTTCACCACAGGCATCCTTGAGTGAAGCAACACGACCCTTCCTTCTTGCATTCTTCGCGATTGGACTTTCACTCCAAGTCCATACTTGCACACTCACAAACTGTCCCCAAGGGATAGGACAGGTCCACGTCACCATCCGTATGCAAGCTTTAAGTGGCCTAATACTAGTATTCAAAAGTAGTCAAGGAATAGGCTCGAGTTTTCTATGCAGCAGCAAGCATAAAGAATAAACTTCCATATCCACCATCACAATCTCTCATCACACCGGGCACACCTGCCTCGACAGGATCCCTACCACCAACATCCTATCTCCATTCTAGGGTCAAGGAGAAGACTCCCTCTCTTCGCCTCTCAACAACTACAGCTGGATCCTAAAGAGAAAGGGGGCAACTTCCCCTCTTCCCAACTGCAATTGCGGCTCACAACACTCAAGTAGCTATAAGGGGGAGGTAGAGATATCCCAAAATAATGGAGAGTCATCGCGACACAAGGTTGTCCATGACTGAGAATGCGGCTATGCGTATAGTTTTAACTCTACAGAGTGTGTACACCTGGACCCATCTCAAAGTGAGCCCAAACGGTCCGTTGACCGAGAGAACATCACCCTACCGAGTGAAGAACCTGGGAGTTACAATACCATCCTGCATTCGGGCTCGATTGCGATCCTCGCAGTAGACCACCCCAGAAATGTGAAGCACTCCCACTGGGGCCAATCGGGGGCAAAAGCAAATCAGGGGGCTAAAGGTCAACACCACTCCCCACTACACTGATACTTTATCTTGTGGCAGGTATGGTACCACACTTGACAGTCTCGACCTGGGCCTAAACCTATAATTCGACGAGTGGCATGCACGTTTAACATATTCCCACGAAGCATGGCAACCCACTCGGTTTCCAACCGGGGCGAGCTCCTAACTTCCACAAAGCGACTCCACCACGTGGACCGCAACGGTACCCATAACAGGTATCACCACCAACTCCTATGCTCCTCAACCATGTACTTACAACAAGTACCAAACAGGGAACATCCGAGAACGAACTCCAAGCCCCCAATCCAAGAATTGGGTTGTGTAAAGCTCACCCGCGTCAAATATCCAAAAACACCTTCTCCTGCCGATTTTAACCCCACACACGCCAAGAATCCTAATCACAATAACCCAAACACATGCAAGCATAGCATATATAAGTAGTATGGTATTAGGTCACACAAGGATTCAAGGCATAAAATAGGCTATGCATGGTTTATCATCATCATGCGAAGAAATAAAACGCTAGCATACTAGTAGAAATGCCTAATGGATATTCAAATTGAATGGGAGTGAACCTGAGTAGTCTTCCTCCTTGTAGTGGTCCTCGAATGGTTTTGGCTCTGGCTTCAGCTTCGAGTGTTCGGCAGCTCCTAATACGCAATTATCATAATTACCAGGGGTCTATTGCAAAGAAGAACCAAAAAAGATCCATAGAAGACCCAAACAAGACCAAGGAAACTAGTTTCATAATTTTTGGAGTTAAGGCGAATTAGTTATGAATTTTTGAAGTTGAAAACAATTTCTAGATTTTTAAAATAATTCGCGAAAATAGAAAAATTACTGGTGTTACACGTGGTAGCGCCAGAGCACACCAGGCGTCTTGCTGACGTCATCAGTGGGCTCGGATGATGTTAGCGTTGACCTGGTCAATGGGTCAATGGTCAGTGGTTAAAGTCATCGGTCAACGGGTCCATGGGTTAGGAGGGCCCACGTGCTGACGTGGCACCCTGGTAGCTATAGGTTAGATTTAGGCCATAGTTATTTGAACCGGACCGGACCGGCTGTTGGACTGATAAAGACCCAACTATGGCCTATACCGGCTCGGTTCACTTAAAAGATCGGCCGTGCAATTGAACCACTAAAAACTAATCCAACCGGGCGGTTTTTTATGAAACCAGTGAACCGGCCGGCTCCGATTGAACCGGACTGGTTTTGCTTCTTCACAAATATACCCCTCTATCCACTCAATGAAACCTTATCTCCACAATGGAATAAATAGAAATCTTCGTATTTTCATATTTTAGGTCACGGAGACACAGGCGCACACCACAAATTTGCACGGGGAGGGAAAAATCGTGAAAAAAAATTGGTGGCCGGCAACCGGCGGCAGCGCGACACGCACCAGCACACGCCGCCAAATCCTATCACTGTCCTCGATCCTCCCCGGCTCCCCGTTCTCTTGCTTCATCGGTCCATCCCCGTCCTCCCCGACTCCCTGTTCTCCTACTCGGCTGCTCTCTAATCTCCATCCCCGCCTTCCCCATCTCGTCGCCGCAGGGCGGGGTGCCGCTGCGCCTGGTCGGTGGGCTCAAGGCCTCAGGTCCTAGCACTGGACTCCACATGGTGGCATGAGCACAACAGCAGCACTGCAGCAGATGCACCCGCACGGCCGCACCTGCCCCCTTCGTCAACCCTCCATGTTTGACAGCAAGTCAGCAATAGCGCCATCTACCATGGCTAATGGTTAGTACTCAGACTTCTGAATCTCAAGTTCTCAGATCCTTAGAATCAATTTATTCCAAGATGCTTGCAGATTAAATAGTGGGTACTAGATTGGTAGATGATTGGTAGATGATTGTTGCTAAAAAGATTGATTTATACTTATTGGTATTATTGATTAAAAGGATTGATTTTTACAGTAGGTACTACTGATTTGTATCCTTACTATTGAAGTACTAATTGGTCTTTTTTGCACTTCACATTCACAGTTGATTCTTCAGACACTCCGAATAGCGCAGTCCCAGCACCTAGCCAAGAGGTTAAACAGAAGCAAGGATAAGAAGAAAAACTGATCCAGCATGGAGGTATTGTACATAAGTTACTGAGGAAAGAAAAAAGAAGATCAAGTGCATGTACTGCGATATGGTTATTGCAGGAGGAGGAATCCATCGATTCAAGGAACATCTAGCCAAATATCCAGGAAATATGGTCCAAAGGTTGATCCTGAGGTTGAGCATGCAATGAATCAAAGCATTGAAAATTGGAGAGATAAGAAAAGGAAGCAGCAAGAGATCTATGAGGAAGAAAACCCATATGGGCCAGACCTTGGAGATGAGGAATCATGTGATGTCTCTAATACTGAAGCAGCCCCAACCCGGCGTGTTCCTATTGCAGCAACTAGAGGAAGAAAAAGAGGCATTGCTACTCCTAGTATTGGCAAGTATTTCAAGCCTAGAACTGGCCCAGGGGATCAACCTACAATAAAGAGTGTGCTCCAAGGAGAAGCGATCAAGTTAAAGACTGATTTGTGTATGTTAAGATGGTTTATTGATGCATCGCTTCCATTTAATGCAAGTAATTCCATCTTTTATCAGCCAATGCTTGATGCTGTGTGTGCCTATGGTTTAGGATACAAGGGGCCAACTTTCAATAGTTTGTGTGGTCCATTACTTGCAAAGTGTGTTGAGGAAACTAGAAATTTTGTTGATGGATTTCGTAAAACTTGGTTGCAAACTAGTTGCACAATTATGGCTGATGGATGGACTGATAGGAAAAGAAGGACCCTCATCAACTTCTTGGTCTACTATCCCAAAGGTACTGTCTTTCTCAAGTCAGTTGATGCCACTGAAAGTTCCAAAACTGTAAAGTTCTTGTTTAGATTATTTAGAGATGTAGTGAACTTTGTTGGTCCTCAACATGTTATTCATTTTGTCACTGATAATGCCTCAAACATGGTTGCTGCTGGTAGAAGATTAGAAGATGAGTTCCCATCTATTTATTAGTCCTCTTGTGCTGCCCATTGTTTGAATTTAGTATTGTCTAACTTTGGCAAGGAAAATTTAGTGAAGACCATTGTAGCTCATGCAGCATGTATTACAAAATATATCTATAACCATTGTTGTCCATTATCTCTAATGAGGAAGTTCACTAAGGGTCATGAAATTCTTCGGCCAGCGCAAACTTGTTTTGCTACAAATTTTGTTGCTTTGCAAAGCATATACAATCACAAGGCTGATCTTCATGCAATGGTTGTCTGTAGTGAGTGGACTAACTCTGCATATTATAAGGAATCACAAGGGAAAAGGTTTACCAAAATTATGCTAGATCAGAACTTTTGGAAAGATTGTGCTGTTGTCTGTCAATTATCAGAACCAATTGTTAGGGTGTTGAGAATTGTGGACAGTAATGAGAGACCTATAATGGGGTATCTATTTGCAGCTTTCCATGCTTCTAGAGAGAAAGTTGAGAAGAGGTTTCAGAGAAAGGAGTTAGTTAAGCCCTTTTTGGAATACATAGATGCACGATGGGATAAACACTTTGATAAGAATATTCATGCTGTCGGCTTTTGGTTTAATCCTAATAAGCAGTATAATGATTAGCTAAGAGAGAAGTATAGTTTCACTACTTCTGAAGTTCTTGATATCACTGAAAAATATGCTGGGAAAGATATAGCTCTTTGGAGTTCTTTGACAAGAGAGATGAGAATTTTTAGAATGGGAGAAGGTGACTTTGGACGTTCAACTGCTATAAATGATCGACAACATATGCTTGCTGGTAACTACCATTTCATTATATTGTTGTCTTGTAATTTTCCATTACATTTCAGCACCATTAATTTTTATTTCTTTCATACAGATGGGTTTCAAAATATTTGACATTAGGTCTAAAATCTTCACTAGAAATTATGGTCCAATCATCTTGGAGGAAATTGGGAAGGGAAATAAAGAATGGATTTTCGAAGACAATCCACCTCACCTTAACTCAGAAGAATTGAACAGTTTCCGCATTGAATTGGCTGCATTGAGTATACAATGCACAGATGGTAATGTCTTCTAAATTTCTAATCTTGTGAAATTAGTTCAGCATACAAGTTACGTGTAGGCATTTTGCTTATGTTATCATTTAACTTAATAAAAAATTTCAGAGCTGGTGCTAAATTTGGATGAGGTTAAGGCTGATGCTCTGGAAGAAAGTAAGGAGACGGTGGCTAACCAAGATAATGAATTTGATTATAATGATCTTTATAGGTCCAATGAACATGATGAAGATGAAACAAGTCCTCATAATACTCCACCTAGAGCTGAGAATGATTAGGATCCATTAAGTTTTTATTGAGTACCATTTTTCTTATGTACTTTGTATATAATTTCAAATGTCACATTAATTTTTGAGTGAAGCTATTTTGATTATATGATTATAATATTTATGTGCTTATCTTTCTCTATAAATTAACTGTATATGTGTGCGTGTGTGTAATATATATAGCTCCGGTTCAATATATTTCGTGATTGGTTCCATCATCTGGTCCATAGAGATCGAACTAGTGGTTCAACCGGTTCCTTACGGTTGGACCAATGAACCATTGAACCGATAGCCTCACCGGTTCGATGTCCGGTCCGGTTCAAATAACTATGCTTTAGGCCGGCTCTAGGCTAGCTGTTATCATTAGATGGCGCCTACGTGTTAGCTACATGGCTGCTGCGTCAGCTGCAACGCAAAGGCTATAAGAGGCTATAGGCTAGCTACATGTTGGCTTTAGGATGGCGGTTAAAGTTACGTGGCGATCCACGTGGTGACGACGTGGGTGCCACTTGGGCTCAGCTGGCGCGTGGATTCTCTGTGGCCCATGTGGCCACACCTTCGTGTGGCCTCTCGTGTGGCTTGGCCCAAGGCCTGGGATGAGTCGCGTACAACGTGTTCGATGGAATGCCGTTGAGGCATTCCAGGGTGGCGGCGTTCGGCCGGCGGCGTGTTTACGGGGTGGCTGGCGGTGTGAGGTGGCAGCGGGGTCCTAGATGACACGGCGGCGGCCCTAGGGGTCTAAAGGCTCGGCCTTTGGCTTCGCACAGCGGCCGGCGCGCTCGCGGGCCAAGGCGAAGCCTTAGCCGCGGTGATGGAGTGGTGGCGTGCGGTGGAGGCGTGACGGTGAAGCGGCGGCATGCGTCTCCTGCAGGAAACACCATGGCGTGAAGGCCGAACAGAGCGAATGACAGCAAAGCGGCAGTGTGCGGTGGCAAAGGTGCAGGCACGAGGTCAAGCCCCGGCCGCAGCAGGCATGCACCCAAAGGTGACATCGTGCGCGCAGAGCGCGGTCGTGCATGCTGGGTGGCGCTTGCGGGTTCTAGAGCCTACTCACGGCGTAGAGAGGAAAAAGACATGGGGAGGGGCGGCGTGCAGCTAACCGGTAGCTTAAGGTGGCGGTGGAGAGGCAAAGTGGAGACGGGCGGCGCCCGGCTTGGCGAAAATGACGCGGAGCGGCTCCAGGTACGCGGCGCCCTTCCCCTCCTCCCCAGCTTCTTCTCCCTTCTTTCCCCCTCTTCTTCTTCCCGAGCGCCCTCCCCTCCTCCTCTCCTCTCCAAGACCGGCGGCGAACAAGGGAAAACCCCAATGGTGGCTAGGGCGAGGAGGCGACCGCCGAGGGGGTATTTGTAGGGTGTGGCTAGGGCTCTAGGCGCGAGTGGATCGCGGGCGATGCGTGGAGGTGGCGTGGCGCGCATCGGCGATGGCCAACGCAAACACTATGGCACGGCGGTGCGAGGAGGGGCGACATCGCTGTCAAGCGTGTGCGCCGCGTGTGCGGTCGCGGGAGGACAAAAGGGGCACAGTCCCCCGGGTTGCTGACGGGCGGGCCCTGGCTGGCAGCGGCTGTGACGCGGAGGAAACCGGAAGACGGGCCGGTGGCTGCGGGTTGGGCTAGCTAAGTAGGCCGGCAGCCTAACTGGTTTTTGCGAGCGAAGCGGGCTAGCGGGGTCGTGGTAGCTGGGCCTCGCGGCTTGGCAGGCTGTTGGCTTGGTTTGGTCAGGCGGGTTGGGTCGGTAGAACGACGGGGAAAGGAGGCCGGTAGGTTTTGTGGGCCAGGTATTATTTCGGCCCAGTTTAGGTTACGGGTTTGGTTAGTTTTTTTGGTTTTAAATTTGATTCAAATTTGAATTTAGAATTCAAATTTGACTCCACTCAATGAAATCCAATAAATCCAAATGAAAATCCAACTCATTCGTTCAAGGTTCATGATTAAAATAATCATATTTTTAGTGCACAATTTTTATTTACTAGGGATTTTTGGGAAGGAGAAATTTTAGCCTTAATTTGCAAATTATTTTCATGGCTCACACAATTCAAACAATTTTTTTTGAAATTCACCTTTTTACAAAAACAAAGATCTTGCACATTTTGCGGGATGTTACACTAACAGTCTACCAAGGGCTACCCAGGTGGTAGATTTGTAGACGGAGGAGATTGCAAGACCCAGAACTCGAATGGTAACACAGGGGTGCAAGGTTAAGACAAGCCTCCGAAGAGTAATACCCTATGTCCTGTATTCTGGTGGATTGTATTGCTGATCGCGGGTGCGAAGAGTTAGGTGAGGTGGGATGAGTTGTGGCGAGTTACCCTCGGGGGCGCCCTGTCCGCCTTATATAGGCTGACGATTTAGGGTTACAATCGGATAGGATCTAATCTTAATCGGTTGTTACATGGAAAGAAATCTGAGTCGGTTTACAACAAGTATCCCGTGATATCCGGGCTGAAATCCGCCCGGCCTCCTGACTTGTGCTCCACGCGTCTTCATGACTTAGCTCGTACAGTGTGGTCGGGCAGACCCACCTATTAGGGTCGACCAATATCCTGATCCGGGACCCGTGAGTACACTTATCCCTACTTATAACATAGCGTCATAGCGAGTATCAGTTTTATATATCGATGGTTTTATAATTGATCAAGAATCATGTTACAAATAGGGAGTAAATTATGAGTATCTTGAAAATAACATATCTATTAATAAATAATTAAATATATTAAAATAAGTATAAAAATAAATATTTTTATAAGTATATAAATATCTTTTAATAATAAGTACATATATATACCTTTAAATATAATTTATTTTTTTAATAAATAATATAATGTATTGAAATTAATATGCTTAGCCATATTAAATTTAATTAAATTTTATCATTATATATCAATAGTAATATTAGGTTAACATAATTAGTCATTTGTCAATAGTTTAATGGTGTAAATAATTATTTTATTAGCAATATAAAATTAACATCATTTGTAATTAATATTTTGTAATATAAAAAATTTATATGGCTTACTTTATTCTTCGTAATTACGGATAATATCGGATATTTCACATTTTTGTTGAATACGAATCTGAAACAGAATACACCTATTTAGTGTTCATATTTAAAATGAATACGAGTATGAATATTCATATTAATATTTTTACGGATACGAATTCGGATAATTCGGATACTGGACACCCACATCGTTCCATTTTTGTCGAATACGAATCTGAAACAGAATACACTTATTTAGTGTCCATATTTAAAATGAATACGAGTATGAATATTCGTATTAATATTTTTACGGATACGAATTCGGATAATTCGGGTATTGGACACCCACGTCATTCCATTTTCAGTTACGGGACAGTCGTCAAAAACTCAAAACCACCGCACGGGACGCGTGTACTGTACAGATGTCGGTCACCAACTGGCCTTCTCTTCGGTGCTAAAGCCTAAACCCTCTCCACTAGTCCACCGCTTGTCCGCTTGCTAATCGCGCGCACTCGCAATCAGGGACTGACCAAAACCCCAACCCCTCCTGGTGTCCTCCGCCTGCGCCGGCCATGGCCGCCGTCCGCGCCTCCGTCGCCGCTCGCCGCCTCACGCGCCGATTCCTGAGCAGCTTCTTCTCCTCCCCGTCCGCCGGCTCCGCCTCCGCCTCCCGTACCCTCCTCGGCCACTTCCACCACCCCACCTCGACGGCCCGCCCCGTCTTGGTGCGGTCCGCCTCCGCGCCCGTCTTCCAGCCGCTCTCCGCCGGCTCCCCGCGCCTCTCCCTCGACTTCCTCTCCGCCGACGCCGCCACCTCCGAGTTCTCCCTCTTCGACTCCCACGTCGGGCTCCTGCTCCTCCTCAAGGCCACCGACGCGGGGCCCCGCTTCCTCGTCTGCGACCCCGTCTCCCGCCGCCACGCGCTGCTCCCCTCGCTGCCGGCCGCCGCGTTCTCCGACGGCGAGTTCCTCAGCGCCGCGCTCCTCTCCCGCGCCGCCGGCAGCGGCCTCGAGTTCCGCGCCGTCTGCCTCACCGTCCAGGCCGACCGCCTGCGCCTCTGGCTCGCGTGGTCCGGCGACGGCGAGGTCAGCTGGCTCGGGTTGCCGCCGTCGCGGGACTTCCGCGTCAAGTGGCCCCTCTCCTGGTCGGAGAAACGCTGCGTGCGTGCCGCCGGCAGCCTCTACTGGCACATCAGCAACAACGACTCCGTGCTGGCGCTGGACCCGAACACATTGCGGCTGTCCTACCTGCGGGCGCCGGCCGTGATCTGGGACGACCTCGGGTTCCCCAACTACCGCATCGGGGAGACGCCGGGTGACGGGCGGCTGTGCTTCGCTGCGCTGGACAGCCAGGTGCTGCGACTCTGTGCGCGAGGAGCGGGCGGCGACGACGGGTGGGTGCTGGAGAGAGAGGTGAGCCTCGTCGAGGAGTTCGACGCCCTGACGAACCTGCCCATGGCCTGCCCTTGGCTTGGCAACATTGACCCGGGGCGCACTGGCAAGGTGTTCATCAGGACGTTTGGACATGGGCATTTCTCCTATGATATGGACACTGGGAAGCTGGACCGCCTAACAACAGATGATGGCCAGGAGTACGGGCACCCGATCTTTGCATACTTCTCTGCCCCAGATGGCGGTTCATCAGGTATGCCTCCACCCTCACCTTCACATGCCAATTCACACTGCAGGAATTGCTCCATGGAATGTATAAATTGGATTCCTCATCAATGTATTCTGATGGTATATTAGCTGATGCATGTTTTACATGATGTATCTGTTGTACTTGGAATGTGTTCTATTGATGTGCATATAGTCATGTAAAGAGGCGACGGCAATGGACCATTTGCTACACTTGACCTCTTTTTACTTGATAAAATCATTTCTGCTTGACCTTGCGATCGAAGTACTATTGATGTTAAACTGGTTGCATTGCTGTGGTCTGTGGACAAAGATGGCAATTGATCAGCTTTTTTATACCATTTTCCATGTGATACTTTACCAACCTGCTGATATAAGATATAGGGAGCCCTGTACCGACGGAAAACTTGTTTCACATTCACAAGCTTTGCCATGTTACACTGTTCAAACTAGCACACATTTGGGAATGATATATAATTTGCTACATAAAGTTCAGGCACCTAATCAATGAAGTTTAATGATTGTATCTTTCATGATAGGCCACTAATTGCCTTTGATAGCTGAATTATTTTTAGCACTGACTTCCTAAATGTTACTAGGAGGGAAAAAAAATCTTTTGCTTAGGTGCCTTTTATTCTAAAGTATAAAGTTAACTTTGATATTTCCAATTCCGTAGCTTTAAGGTTTGGCAATGAAAGAGTCCTGACATCTTTGCTTCTTGATTTAAGCTTATCAAAAAGTGCTGACTTCTTTGCTTCTTGATTTAGCTTTTATCACAGGTTTCAGATTCTATAATGCAGTTTTTGTTGAATGTTCTGCAATGCTGTTTGATTGTTGATTCTGTTAATGATCTAATGTTATGCTTGAATTTTGGGTTGGCTTATTAGGTCTATTTGGTTGTTTGTAAATTTCCAGTTTAGTGTTTCTTTAGGCTTCCAAAGTAGAGCTAAGCCATTTAGTTTGTGCCTCTGAATTTAGGTACTAAACCTGTGACTGAGGATCAGTGTCATGAAACAAGCAAAGTTTTCAGAATGATTACTGCCCATTCAATTTTTTTTGCATGGTTGAAGATTTTTCTTTCAAGTAGAAGCATGTGATTAGTATGACTGAATTCTGCCAAATTGTAGTAATTATGCATGCAGGTTATTTCAAGGCTACAACTCGAATATTACATGGGTCACATTTTTTTTAATCAAAGAGCAGTTATGTTTGCACTTTTTATTTAGCTAGAGAATGCCTGGATGATATGGTGCATTGGAAAATGTTGATTCTTTGGTTTCTTGGTTATGAAGTGTTATGCATCAGCCATACTATCGATGTTCCTGCTTGCTGGTATTTCTTTCTTATAATTTTCTCGTTCCACAATAAATGCTATCCCTATGGCTGACAAACGTTCCAGATGGTAATGCCTTATTCTCATAAATAATGCCAAGATACCAGTTTGGTGTTTTTTAGTATTTATTAATCTGTCCATGCTTATATGCTTTAGGAAAAACAAGCACATAACAGTGCTGCAGCATTTTACAACTATTTATGGTCTGTTTATCGTGCGCAGTTTGTTGATACTTCTATTCTATTATCTATTTTGTTTGATACTTCTATTCTATTATCTATTTTGTTCAGAACTTGAGATTTAATTCATTTATATAGCTTGCACAGTCTTTTAGAAAGCTCTTTCAAGAAAGGGTTTGATCTACCCTTTAGGTCTATGGGAGTAAGATTAGGCTATGTATTGTGAATACAATTGGCATTTCTTCAATTTTAAGCATCAAGCACATGGCTTTACTTGTTTGACATAAGTTTGTGTTTTTTACTGATTTCTCTTCTCGTTCGCTTAGCAAAGCGCCTACTTGGTTACTTTTGTGTGTACTGTGCTGATAATTCTACCTTCCTGTAATTTAGGGTGATGACTAACAGGATTGCAGGAAGAGGTGTCTTCGCATCCCTCCATGTCCCAATCTCATGCCTCATTCATTCTGCACACGGGGAAGCTTTGAGTACACTGTCCTGTACAAGACTGCATTGCTGTTAAGAAACATCGCCGCTCTCATTCTGTAAGGATGCTGTTGCCTTGTAATCACAGCATGCTTTGGGCTGGATGGTAGCCTGAACACAGACAGCATGGCATTTTGCATCAAGCTGATCTATAAACGACCACAATTTTGCAACTTGCACGTGATGAGTGTTCATCCAGTTTGGCTCTTATGTTTTCTTCTCGTTTCGATTTCTGTCACCTCATAGTCCGTATCTTGAATTCACAGTTCAGCATCTGAAGTCTCATGTGCCACAATTCAGTTATTCAGTACTAACGGAACAGGGGTTTTCCATGCTGCATATCACAGCACAGCAACTAGCAGGCAATGGCAATGTCTGTTTACCAAGCAATTCAGTTTACCTCTGGACACAGTTAACACTGGCCTCCTGTGACGGACTGACGGTGAAGCAAACAATCCCATACGATCTCTCATGGATGTAGTATGATTTTGTACGATGATTCCGTTTCAATTGTTTACACAAATGTCAACATACGAAAGAATAGGTCCATAATATTACTTCCCCGTTTCAAATTGTAGATTGTTTTAGTTTAAGTTTATAAATATCTATATGCATCTAAATATACATTATATTTAGATGCATAGCAAAACCTATATACTAGAAAAGATAAAACGATCTACAATTTGGAACGGAGGGAGTTAGAGGTTGTGCGCTGAAAAAAGTAGCTTCCCCTGGTTCCGTGAAATGATTCTCCATTCTAATTTTAAAAGTTTATACTAGAGAATTAAAAAAAATAGTTTAAGTTTATAAATATCTATATGCATCTAAATATACATTATATTTAGGTGCATAGCAAAAAGAAAAGATAAAACGATCTACAATTTGGAACGGAGGGAGTAAGAGGTTGTGCGCTGAAAAAAGTAGCTTCCCCTGGTTCCGTGAAATGATTCTCCATTCTAATTTTAAAAGTTTATACTAGAGAATTAAAAAAAATCACTTTCAGCCACGTAACCATTCTCTCAGAGAATCAGAGCTCCAAAGAGAATTAGAGGATGTTTGGTTCAATTTCAATGTAATCGGATTACAGCCGTTAGGCATTAGCATTACACTTATTGGGTTCCACCTACTCCACAGTACGGGCCTGTTTGGGAAGGGGGTGTTAAAGTTTAACACCCCCTTTTTAACAGATTTTAACACTTTTGGTTGCCAAACACAAGTGTTAAAGATGGAGTGTTAAAATTTAACACCCCTCTTTCATAAACACATGGA